>NC_134836.1:63557444-63599461 GCF_004210375.1 Tachypleus tridentatus | reverse complement strand
TATAAAACACATACTTATTCATCTACAACAGTGCTTTATAAAACACATGCTTATTCATCTACAACAGTGCTTTATAAAAACACATACTTATTCATCTACAACAGGTGCTTTATAAAAAACACATACTTATTCATCTACAACAGTGCTTTATAAAACACATACTTATTCATCTACAACAGTGCTTTATAAAACACTTATTCATCTACGTCAATGCTTTATAAACACATACTTATTCATCGACAACAGTGCTTTATAAAACACATAGTAATTCTTCTACAACAGTGCTTTATAAAACACAGTTATTCATCTACAACAGTGCTTTATAAAAAAACACATACTTTATTTATTCATCTATTCAACAACGGTGCTTTATAAAACACATACTTATTCATGTACATCAGTGCTTTATAAAACACATACATATTCATCTACAACAGTACTTTATAAAACACATACTTATTGATGTACAACAGTACTTTATAAAACACATACTTATTGATGTACAACAGTACTTTATAAAACACACATACTTATTGATGTACAACAGTGCTTTATAAAAACACATACTTATTGATGTACAACAGTGCTTTATTAAACACATACTTATTGATGTACAACAGTGCTTTATAAAACACATACTTATTGATGTACAAACAGTGCTTTATAAAACACATACTTATTGATGTACAACAGTACTTTATAAAACACATACTTATTGATGTACAACAGTACTTTATAAAACACATACTTATTGATGTACAACAGTACTTTATAAAACACATACTTATTGATGTACAACAGTACTTTATAAAACACATACTTATTGATGTACAACAGTGCTTTATAAAACACATACTTATTGATGTACAACAGTACTTTATAAAACACATACTTATTGATGTACAACAGTACTTTATAAAACACATACTTATTGATCTACAACAATACTTTATAAAATACATAGATATTCATCTACAACAGTGTTATATAAAACACATACTTATTTACGTACAACAGTGTTTTGTAAAACACATACTTATTCATCTATAACAATACTTTATAAAACACATACCTATTCATCTACAACAGTACTTTATAAAACACATACTTATTCATCTACAACAGTGCTTTATAAAACACATACTTATTCATCTACAACAGTGCTTTATAAAACACATACTTATTCATCTACAACAGTACTTTATAAAACACATACTTATTCATCTACAACATTACTTTATAAAACACATACTAATTCATCTACAAAAGTACTTTATAAAACACATGCTTATTCATCTACAACAGTGCTTTATAAAACACATACTTATTCATCGACAACAGTGCTTTATAAAACACATAGTAATTCTTCTACAATAGTACTTTATAAAACACAGTTATTCATCTACAACAGTACTTTATAAAACACATACTTATTCATCTACAACAGTACTTTATAAAACACATACTTATTCATGTACATCAGTGCTTTATAAAACACATACATATTCATCTACAACAGTACTTTATAAAACACATACTTATTAATG
Organism: Tachypleus tridentatus; assembly: GCF_004210375.1. Taxonomy (NCBI): domain Eukaryota; kingdom Metazoa; phylum Arthropoda; class Merostomata; order Xiphosura; family Limulidae; genus Tachypleus; species Tachypleus tridentatus. The sequence continues at coordinate 63,597,914 of NC_134836.1, read as the reverse complement.
TACAACAGTACTTTATAAAACACATACTTATTGATGTACAACAGTACTTTATAAAAAACACACTACTTATTGATGTACAACAGTGCTTTATAAAACACATACTTATTGATGTACAACAGTACTTTATTAAACACATACTTATTGATGTACAACAGTGCTTTATAAAACCACATACTTATTGATGTACAACAGTGCTTTATAAAACACATACTTATTGATGTACAACAGTACTTTATAAAACACATACTTATTGATGTACAACAGTACTTTATAAAACACATACTTATTGATGTACAACAGTACTTTATAAAACACATACTTATTGATGTACAACAGTACTTTATAAAACACATACTTATTGATGTACAACAGTACTTTATAAAACACATACTTATTGATGTACAACAGTACTTTTATAAAACACATACTTATTGATGTACAACAGTTCTTTATAAAACACATACTTATTCATCTACAACAGTGCTTTATAAAACACATACTTATTCATCTCACAACAGTGCTTTATAAAACACATACTTATTCATGTACAACAGTGCTTTATAAAACACATACTTATTCATGTTACAACAGTTGCTTTATAAAACACATACTTATTCATCTACAACAGTGCTTTATAAAACACATACTTATTCATCTACAACAGGTGCTTTATAAAAACACATACTTATTCATCTACAACAGTGCTTTATAAAACATACTTATTCATCTACAACAGTGCTTTATAAAACACATACTTATTCATCTACAACAGTGCTTTGTAAAACACATACTTATTCATGTACAACAGTACTTTGTAAAACACATACTTATTCATGTACAACAGTTCTTTATAAAACACATACTTATTCATCTACAACAGTACTTTATAAAATACATACATATTCATCTACAACAGTGTTATATAAAACACATACTTATTTACGTACAACAGTGTTTTGTGAAACACATACTTATTCATCTATAACAATGCTTTATAAAACACATACTTATTCATCTACAACAGTACTTTATAAAACACATACTTATTCATCTACAACAGTACTTTATAAAACACATACTTATTCATCTACAACAGTACTTTATAAAACACATACTTATTCATCTACAACAGTGCTTTATAAAACACATACTTATTCATCTACAACAGTGCTTTATAAAACACATACTTATTCATCTACAACAGTGCTTTATAAAACACATACTTATTCATCTACAACAGTGCTTTATAAAACACATACTTATTCATCTACAACAGTGCTTTATAAAAACATACTTATTCATCTACGACAATGTGCTTTATAAAACATACTTATTCATCTACAACAGGTGCTTTATAAAACACATACTTATTCATCTACAACAGTGCTTTATAAAACACATGCTTATTCATCTACAACAGTGCTTTATAAAACACATACTTATTCATCTACAACAGTGCTTTATAAAACATACTTATTCATCTACAACAGTGCTTTATAAAACATACTTATTCATCTACAACAGTGCTTTATAAAACACATACTTATTCATCTACAACAGTGCTTTATAAAACACATACTTATTCATCTACAATGGTGCTTTATAAAACACATACTTATTCATCTACAACACAGTGCTTTATAAAACACATACTTATTCATCTACAACAGTGCTTTATAAAACACATACTTATTCATCTACAACAGTACTTTATAAAACACATACTTATTCATCTACAACAGTGCTTTATAAAACACATACTTATTCATCTACAACAGTGCTTTATAAAACACATACTTATTCATGTACAACAGTGCTTTATAAAACACATACTTATTCATGTACAACAGTGCTTTATAAAACACATACTTATTCATCTACAACAGTACTTTATAAAACACATACTTATTCATCTTATTCATTAAGACTTCCACAATTCAAAATATTTGTTAAAATGCGGCTTTATAACTTCTGTTTAGGCGAAGTGTCAAACGAAAGTGAAGACAATGTTTCAGAAAACCATTCTGACCCCGACTTCAGGCAGGTCTTGAATGGTGTATCTCTTGGCGAATATGTCAACTTCGACAACGAAACTCCAGTTTGTGATGATTCAGTTTCTGTTAATATTATCGCGTGTCCTGAAGAAATCGAGAGTGATGATGGTGAAGAATGTGACGACTCAACTGTAGAGTCTTTCGAGCCAATTGACTGTGCCACTGCAATGTCATATGCAGAAATACTTTTACAGTTTGGTCTCAAACACGGCAAAATGGACTTTGTAGATTGCATGGTAGCAGTGAGCAAAGACATTGAAACTGTACAATTTTCGAAGAAAAACCAAACAAAAATTAGTGATTTCTTTAAGAAAATCTAGTTTCTTATCGTATTTTGAGTCTGTGTGTAGCATTTCTTCTACAGTGATTTCTTTATAAAAATGTATTTTATCATCGCATTTGAAGTCTACATGAACATCAGTGATTAAAGAAAATGTCTTTTATGATCGTATTTTAAGACTGCATGAACATTAGTGATTTCATTAGTTTAAGATCGTATATCCAGTCAGTATTTGAACACTTTGCCTATTATTAAAACGTACATATTTTAAATCTTGGTAACGAATAGGGTATCCACCCTCACTAACGACTCCCCTCATTAACGACCTTTTTTTGTCAGGGCATTTTTTGAAGTCGTTAGTTATTGGCTCTACAACTGTACTTTATAAAAACACATACTTATTCATGTACATCAGTACTTTATAAAACACATACTTATTCATCTACAACAGCACTTTATAAAACACATACTTATTCATCTACAACATTACTTTATAAAACACATACTTATTTATCTACAACATTACTTTATAAAACACATACTTATTTATCTTCAACATTACTTTATAAAACACATACTAATTCATCTACAAAAGTACTTTATAAAACACTTATTCATCTACGACAATGCTTTATACAAAAAAAAAGTTATTCATCTACAACAATTACTTTATAAAACACATAGTAATTCTTCTGCAATAGTACTTTATAAAACACAGTTATTCATCTACAACAGTACTTTATAAAACACAGTTATTCATCTACAACAGTACTTTATAAAACACACTTATTCATCCACGACAGTACTTTATAAAACACAGTTATTCATCTACAACAGTACTTTATAAAACACATAGTAATTCATCTACAACAGTACTTTATAAAACACATAGTAATTCATCTACAACAGTACTTTATAAAACACATAGTAATTCATCTACAACAGTACTTTATAAAACACATAGTAATTCATCTACAACAGTACTTTATAAAACACATAGTAATTCATCTACAACAGCTTTATAAAACACATAGTAATTCATCTACAACAGTACTTTATAAAACACATAGTAATTCATCTACAACAATACTTTATAAAACACACTTATTCATCTACAACAGTACTTTATAAAACACATACTTATTCATCTTATTCATTAAGACTTCCACAATTCAAAAGTGTTTGTTGAAATGCGGCTTTAACTTCTGTTTCTGTCAAACGAAAGTGAAGACAATGTTTCAGAAAACCAATCTGACCTCGACTTCAGGCTTGTCTTGAATGGTGTATCTCTTGGCGAATATGTCAACTTCGACAACGAAACTCCAGTTTGTGATGATTCAGTTTCTGACAATATTATCGCGTTTCCTGAAGAAATCGAGAGTGATGATGGTGAAGAATGTGACGACACAACTGTAGAGTCTTTCGAGCCAATTGACTGTGCCACTGCAATGTCATATGCAGAAATACTTTTACAGTTTGGTCTCAAACACGGCAAAATGGACTTTGTAGATTGCATGGTACCAGTGAGCAAAGACATTGAAACTGTACAATTTTCGAAGAAAAAACAAACAAAAATTAGTGATTTCTTTAAGAAAATGTAATTTCTTTTCGTATTTTAAGTCTGTATTTGATCATTTTTGTGCGTATGTAGCATTTCTTCTACAGTGATTTCTTTATAAAAATGTATTTGTTCATCGTATTTTGAGACTGCATTAACATTAGTGATTTCTTTAGTTTACGATCGTATATCCAGTCAGCATTTGAACACTTTGCCAATTATAAAAACGTACATAATTTAAAACTTGGTAAGGAATAGGGTATCCACCCCTTATTAACGACTCCCCCTCATTAACGACCTTTTTGTCCAGGCATTTTTGAAGTCGTTAGTGAGGGGCTCCACTGTACTTTATAAAACACATACTTATTCATGTACATCAGTACTTTATAAAACACATACTTATTCATCTACAACAGTACTTTTAAAACACATACTTATTCATCTACAACAGTACTTTATAAAACACATACTTATTCATCTACAGCAGTACTTTATAAAACACATACTTATTCATCTACAACAGTACTTTATAAAACACATACTTATTCATCTACATCAGTGCTTTATAAAACACATACTTATTCATCTACAACAGTGCTTTTATAAAACACATACTTATTCATGTACAACAGTGCTTTATAAAACACACCTACCTATTCATCTACAACAGTTGCTTTATAAAACACATACCTATTCATCTACAACAGTACTTTATAAAACACATACTTATTCATCTACAACAGTACTTTATAAAACACATACCTATTCATCTACAACAGTACTTTATAAAACACATACTTATTCATCTACAACAGTATTTTATAAAACACATACCTATTCATGTACAACAGTACTTTATAAAACACATACTTATTCATCTACAACAGTTGCTTTTATAAAACACATACTTATTCATCTACAACAGTTACTTTATAAAACACATATTTATTCATCTACAACAGTGCTTTATAAAACACATACTTATTCATCTACAACAGTGCTTTATAAAACACATACTTATTCATCTACAACAGTGCTTTATAAAAACACATACTTATTCATCTACAACAATGCTTTTATAAAACACATACTTATTCATCTACAACAGTGCTTTATAAAACATACTTATTCATCTACAACAATGCTTTATAAAACACATACTTATTCATCTACAACAATGCTTTATAAAACACATACTTATTCATCTACAACAGTGCTTTATAAAACACATACTTATTCATCTACAACAGTGCTTTATAAAACACATACTTATTCATCTACAACAGTACTTTATAAAACACATACTTATTCATCTACAACAGTACTTTATAAAACACATACTTATTCATCTACAACAGTACTTTATAAAACACATACTTATTCATCTACAACAGTACTTTATAAAACACATACTTATTCATCTAGAACAGTACTTTATAAAACACATACTTATTTATCTACAACAGTACTTTATAAAACACATACTTATTGATGTACAACAGTACTTTATAAAACACATTCTTATTCATCTACAACAGTACTTTATAAAACACATACTTATTGATGTACAACAGTACTTTATAAAACACATTCTTATTCATGTACAACAGTACTTTATAAAACACATACTTATTCATCTACAACAGTACTTTATAAAACACATACTTATTCATCTTATTCATTAAGACTTCCACAATTCAAAATATTTGTTAAAATGCGGCTTTAACTTCTGTTTAGGCGAAGTGTCAAACGAAAGTGAAGACAATGTTTCAGAAAACCATTCTGACCCCGACTTCAGGCAGGTCTTGAATGGTGTATCTCTTGTCGAATATGTCAACTTCGACAACGAAACTCCAGTTTGTGATGATTCAGTTTCTGTTAATATTATCGCGTGTCCTGAAGAAATCGAGAGTGATGATGGTGAAGAATGTGACGACTCAACTGTAGAGTCTTTCGAGCCAATTGACTGTGCCACTGCAATGTCATGTGCAGAAATACTTTTACAGTTTGGTCTCAAACACGGCAAAATGGACTTTGTAGATTGCATGGTAGCAGTGAGCAAAGACATTGAAACTGTACATTTTCGAAGAAAAACCAAACAAAAATTAGTGATTTCTTTAAGAAAATGTAATTTCTTTTCGTATTTTAAGTCTGTATTTGATCATTTTTGTGCGTATGTAGCATTTCTTCTACAGTGATTTCTTTATAAAAAATGTATTTGTTCATCGTATTTTGAGACTGCATTAACATTAGTGATTTCTTTAGTTTACGATCGTATATCCAGTCAGCATTTGAACACTTTGCCAATTATAAAAACGTACATAATTTAAAACTTGGTAAGGAATAGGGTATCCACCCCTTATTAACGACTCCCCCTCATTAACGACCTTTTTGTCCAGGCATTTTTGAAGTCGTTAGTGAGGGGCTCCACTGTACTTTATAAAACACATACTTATTCATGTACATCAGTACTTTATAAAACACATACATATTCATGTACATCAGTACTTTATAAAACACATACTTATTCATCTACAACAGTACTTTTTAAAACACATACTTATTCATCTACAACAGTACTTTATAAAACACATACTTATTCATCTACAGCAGTACTTTATAAAACACATACTTATTCATCTACAGCAGTGCTTTATAAAACACATACTTATTCATCTACATCAGTGCTTTATAAAACACATACTTATTCATCTACAACAGTACTTTATAAAACACATACTTATTCATGTACAACAGTACTTTATAAAACACATACCTATTCATCTACAACAGTACTTTATAAAACACATACCTATTCATCTACAACAGTACTTTATAAAACACATACTTATTCATCTACAACAGTACTTTATAAAACACATACCTATTCATCTACAACAGTACTTTATAAAACACATATTTATTCATCTACAACAGTATTTTATAAAACACATACCTATTCATGTACAACAGTACTTTATAAAACACATACTTATTCATCTACAACAGTACTTTATAAAACACATACTTATTCATCTACAACAGTGCTTTATAAAACACATTCTTATTCATCTACAACAGTACTTTATAAAACACATACTTATTCATCTACAACAGTGCTGTATAAAACACATATTTATTCATCTACAACAGTGCTGTATAAAACACATACTTATTCATCTACAACAATGCTTTATAAAACACATACTTATTCATCTACAACAATGCTTTATAAAACACATACTTATTCATCTACAACAATGCTTTATAAAACACATACTTATTCATCTACAACAGTGTTTTATAAAACATACTTATTCATCTACAACAGTGCTTTATAAAAGACATACTTATTCATCTACAACAATACTTTATAAAACACATACTTATTCATCTACAACAGTACTTTATAAAACACATACTTATTCATCTACAACAGTACTTTATAAAACACATACTTATTCATCTACAACAGTGCTTTATAAAACACATACTTATTCATCTACAACAGTACTTTATAAAACACATACTTATTCATCTAGAACAGTACTTTATAAAACACATACTTATTTATCTACAACAGTACTTTATAAAACACATACTTATTCATCTACAACAGTACTTTATAAAACACATACTCATTCATCTACAACAGTACTTTATAAAACACATACTTATTGATGTACAACAGTACTTTATAAAACACATTCTTATTCATGTACAACAGTACTTTATAAAACACATACTTATTCATCTACAACAGTACTTTATAAAACACATACTTATTCATCTTATTCATTAAGACTTCCACAATTCAAAATATTTGTTAAAATGCGGCTTTAACTTCTGTTTAGGCGAAGTGTCAAACGAAAGTGAAGACAATGTTTCAGAAAACCATTCTGACCCCGACTTCAGGCAGGTCTTGAATGGTGTATCTCTTGGCGAATATGTCAACTTCGACAACGAAACTCCAGTTTGTGATGATTCAGTTTCTGTTAATATTATCGCGTGTCCTGAAGAAATCGAGAGTGATGATGGTGAAGAATGTGACGACTCAACTGTAGAGTCTTTCGAGCCAATTGACTGTGCCACTGCAATGTCATATGCAGAAATACTTTTACAGTTTGGTCTCAAACACGGCAAAATGGACTTTGTAGATTGCATGGTAGCAGTGAGCAAAGACATTGAAACTGTACATTTTTCGAAGAAAAACCAAACAAAAATTAGTGATTTCTTTAAGAAAATCTAGTTTCTTATCGTATTTTGAGTCTGTGTGTAGCATTTCTTCTACAGTGATTTCTTTATAAAAATGTATTTTATCATCGCATTTGAAGTCTACATGAGCATCAGTGATTAAAGAAAATGTCTTTTATGATCGTATTTTAAGACTGCATGAACATTAGTGATTTCATTAGTTTAAGATCGTATATCCAGTCAGTATTTGAACACTTTGCCTATTATTAAAACGTACATATTTTAAATCTTGGTAACGAATAGGGTATCCACCCCTCACTAACGACTCCCCCTCATTAACGACCTTTTTGTCGAGGCATTTTTGAAGTCGTTAGTTAGTGGCTCCACTGTACTTTATAAAAAACATACTTATTCATGTACATCAGTACTTTATAAAACACATACTTATTCATCTACAACAGCACTTTATAAAACACATACTTATTCATCTACAACATTACTTTATAAAACACATACTTATTTATCTACAACATTACTTTATAAAACACATACTAATTCATCTACAAAAGTACTTTATAAAACACTTATTCATCTACGACAATACTTTATAAAACAAAGTTATTCATCTACAACAGTACTTTATAAAACACATAGTAATTCTTCTACAATAGTACTTTATAAAACACAGTTATTCATCTACAACAGTACTTTATAAAACACACTTATTCATCTACGACAGTACTTTATAAAACACAGTTATTCATCTACAACAGTACTTTATAAAACACATAGTAATTCATCTACAACAGTACTTTATAAAACACATAGTAATTCATCTACAACAGTACTTTATAAAACACATAGTAATTCATCTACAACAGTACTTTATAAAACACATAGTAATTCATCTACAACAGTACTTTATAAAACACATAGTAATTCATCTACAACAGTACTTTATAAAACACATAGTAATTCATCTACAACAGTACTTTTTAAAACACATACTTATTAATGTACAACAGTGCTTTATAAAACACATTCTTATTCATCTACAACAGTACTTTATAAAACACATACTTATTCATCTACAACAGTACTTTATAAAACACATACTTATTCATCTACAACAGTACTTTATAAAACACATACTTATTCATCTACAACAGTACTTTATAAAACACATACTTATTCATCTACAACAGTACATTGTGATTTATATCATTAATTTAACTGGACCTTACATTATCATTAAAATCATAATTGAACTGGACCTTACATTATGATTGATATCGTTAATTGAACTGGACCTTACATTATGATTTATATCATTAATTGAACTGGACCTTACATTATTATTTATTGTTGTTGTTTTTAACTACAATCCAAATTGCTACAGTGTCATAGTGGCCACGTTCCTTAAAGTGATAGCATTGGTGTATATGAATCATAGCAAATATTCTAAGCTAATGTTTTTATTTAAATGTATGTTGATAATATTAAGTAACGGCTACACGTCGAAAACGTACCTTTCCAAATGTATTTTGACCATAACCCCTACGAGTTACGTATCGACCACACATGCACGACTTATGTTGGTAAAGTACCTGTAATACGAAAAAACAAATAAAATGGACTTAAGATTATATATTTACGTTTTGACTGTTCTGATTGAACCCATGTCCTGACGTATAGGTAACATATTTTTAATGTACTATTAAGCACGAATCTTGAACTCTGTATGTTTACAAAAATAAAATAAAGTTAATAATGCCAAAGGTTTTATTAGAAACACTAGAATAAGATGTACGTCGTAACTGGAGTCAGGAGTGAAGACGAAAGGAATATAAAAACGTGAACGACATCTACCAATGAAGAGACAGATCGGAGAAAGTTTACTACATAGAGCCAGTGAGAGTGAACTAATAACAAATAACAGCTGACGTTCTGTGTACTATCATTCTAATAACTGTCACTAAATGTGCTTCTAAGTTATTCCATTTGTTCCATGTCCTCCATCTATAACTGGTTATAACTTGATGTCAACGATAAATATTTATATATCTTCATTAAATAAGGGCACACATTATATATCTTCATTACATAAGGGCACACATTATATATCTTCATTACATAAGGGGCACATGTTATATATCTTCATTACATAAGGGGCACATGTTATATATCTTCATTACATAAGGGGCACATGTTATATATCTTCATTACATAAGGGCACACATTATATATCTTCATTACATAAGGGCACACATTATATATCTTCATTACATAAGGGCACACATTATATATCTTCATTACATAAGGGGCACATGTTATATATCTTCATTACATAAGGTGCAAATGTTATATATCTTCATTACATAAGGGGCACATGTTATATATCTTCATTACATAAGAGCACACATTATATATCTTCATTACATATGGGGCACATGTTATATATCTTCATTACATAAGGGCACACATTATACATCTTCATCACATAATAGGCACACATTACATATCTTCATTACATAAGAGGCACACATTATATATCTTCATTACATAAGGGCACACATTATATATCTTCATTACATAAGGGGCACATATTATATATCTTCATTACATAAGGGCACACATTATATATCTTCATTACATAAGGGGCACATGTTATATATCTTCATTACATAAGGGGCAAATGTTATATATCTTCATTACATAAGGGGCACATGTTATATATCTTCATTACATAAGAGCACACATTATAGATCTTCATTACATATGGGGCACATGTTATATATCTTCATTACATAAGGGCACACATTATACATCTTCATCACATAATAGGCACACATTACATTTCTTCATTACATAAGGGGCACATGTTATATATCTTCATTACATAAGGGCACACATTATATAACTTCATTACATAAGGGCCACACATTATATATCTTCATTACATAAGGGCACACATTATATATCTTCATTACATAGGGGCACACGTTATATATCTTCATTACATAAGGGGCACATATTATATATCTTCATTACATAAGGGCACACATTATATATCTTCATTACATAAGGGCACACATTATATATCTTCATTACATTAGGAGCCCGCATTATTTATCTTCATTACATAAGGGGCACACATTATATATCTTCATTACGTAAGGGGCACACATTATATATCTTCATTACATAAGGGGCGTTATAATGTGACTGCCAATCCTACTATTCGTTAGTAAAAGAGTAGCTCAAGAGTTGGCAGTGGGTGGTGATAGCTCGCTGCCTTCCCTCTTGTCTTACTCTGCAGAATTAGGGCGCAGTGAGCCCTCATGTAGCTTTGCGCGAAATTCAAAATAAATTATTTGCTCTCACCCCCTCCATACAGTTGCCCAGCGAGGTATCTGCAGACTTACAACACTAAAACCTGGGTTTTGACACGTGGTGGACAGTGTCCAGATTGTGTAGTTTTGTGTTTAATTACAAGAACCTGGGTTTCGACACGTGGTGGACAGAGCCCGGATTGTGTAGTTTTGTGTTTAATTACATGAACCTGGGTTTCGACACGTGGTGGACATAGCCCAGATTGTGTAGTTTTGTGTTTAATTATAAGAACCTGGGTTTCGACACGTGGTGGACAGAGTCCAGGTTATGTAGTTTTGTGTTTAATTACAAGAACCTGGGATTCCACACGTGGTGGACAGAGCCAAGATTGTGTAGTTTTGTGTTTAATTACAAACAAGCAAACATTTACCCTGTAATTGTGACATCCACAACATTTTGTTTGGTGATTTCACATATTTTATTAACTTATTAAATAGACAAATATCGAGAGACAAAGACACATGTAGTAATATAAATGCGTGTTATATTCTAGCAATAAAGAACTTTACGAACTTGTGGAAAACGTTTCGGAGAAACAGTACGAAAATATAAACATTTTCTGACATACCTCTTTCTCTCTCTCTCTTCTTCTTTATTTCAAATAAATTTGTGAGCTTTCAACGGTGGGGCTTTAAGAAAAATATCGATAGGCTTTTTTGTTTTTATATGAAAACAAAAAGAGGAAAGCTCTGATAACACTACTTCGATTGTGTCTTATTTTATCTCACAAATGACGGACAGTGACGCAGTTGGCTTCAGATCTGTGTGCTGGCTTCCTTCAGTCGCAACCAGATGTGTACATTAATTTAGTTTCGAATGGAACCTCTGTAACTTGTAGATCTCTTTTGGGTCTTCGGGTTTTGAGAAGTAAGATGAACAGAAACTTTGTTTCGGTTCTATTTCTTTCCTTTGTGAAAAAAGAATCGACACAAAATATATTTATAGAGACAAGAATACAATAGTAAGAACATAGATAAATAATTAAATGTGTGTTTCAATCACTTACATTCAAGCAATTAAGTTCACCACCTTTAAACAGTAACAAGTACATGGGTCAAGGTCATATCAGGACTTCGGTGAAGTACATAAGAGCAGCACATTATTTAAATACAATCCTCCCAGTACTGGATTACACACTCTCTGTTCTAATTGTAAATGGACATGTAATTAAAGATTTTCTTCTCTGTACAAAAAACTTTATATACAAATTATTACGTCACAGCCACTTTTGACGTTCATTCTACTTGCTTAGAAATGCTTTTCACTCGTAAAAAACTTAAAATTTCTTATTAAAAGGACAGAGCTTATTGAACAAAATATGACTTTTAAAGCATCGTAAGGTAATTGTGTTTTCAGGGGGAGAATCTCAGGGGGCTATGGGGGCTGTGGGTTGGTAAATATGGAATATAAATGATATTTATTTCTATTCTATTTATGTTATAAAGTTTTCTATGATCTAAACCTTAACACTGAATTACTCAAAACTGATACTTAATAACACACATCAAACACGCCATTCATTTTAACGCTGATTTCACCCACCCACCCACTCACCGCCACATACACATACACACACAGTAACCCGCAGCATATAAGGTATCGAACCAGATGTATCCTTTCCTAAGCGTTGACAGATTTTATGACAAAGAAAAAGGGCACTTTCCAGGCATAAACGAATGAGTGCAGAAGCTTCAGCCTACCCAGGTACCCCTTATGAAACTTCAGTCGACCCAGGTACCCCTTATGAAGCTTCAGCCCACACAGGTACCCCTTATCAAGCTTCAGCCCACCAAGGTACCCATTATGAAGCTCCAGCCCACCCAGGTACCCTCTTATGAAGCTTCAGCCCACACAGGTACCCCTTATGAAGCTTCAGCCTACCAAAGTACTTCTTATGGAGCTTCAGCTTACCCAGGTACCACATTATGCACGTCACTGTATATCTCAGTGACAAGGAATAATACTAATACTAAAACTTTAAGTTAAATAACACATAATAAAAAGGAAGGACTGCGTTAAAAACAGCAGATCTGAACTTCTGACAAATGTTAGTTTGTTATAAACAAAACAAGTTCTGACAGAAATAAAAAACACTGTACGAGTTGAAATGATACCCATTCGTCTACTGGGCTATTAATTAGTACGTTAACACTATAATGGGGCTAAAATACCAACTTCAGAAGATAGGTTTATTTAATTTACTTACACCCAAGTAGTAGTACCTAATTGTTATTATTATTATAATTTATTTAACTTACTTACTCCCACGTGGTAGTACCTTATTGTTATTATAGTTTATTTAACTTACTTACACCCAAGTATTAGTACCTTATTATTATTATAGTTTATTTAGCTTACTTACCCTGAAGTGTAAGTACCTTATTATTATTACAGTTTATATAACTTACTTACACCAAACTAGTAGAGCCTTATTCTTATTATAGTTTATTTAACTTACTTACACCCAAGTGGTAGTACATTATTGTTGTTATTATTATTATTATAGTTTATTTAACATATTTACCACCAAGTAGTAGTACCTAATTGTTATTATTATTATAATTTATTTAACTTACTTACTCCCACGTGGTAGTACCTTATTGTTATTATAGTTTATTTAACTTACTTACACCCAAGTATTAGTACCTTATTATTATTATAGTTTATTTAGCTTACTTACCCTGAAGTGTAAGTACCTTATTATTATTACAGTTTATATAACTTACTTACACCAAAATTGTAGAGCCTTATTATTATTATAGTTTATTTAACTTACTTACACCCAAGTGGTAGTACATTATTGTTATTATTATAGTTTTTTTTTAACTTACTTACACGCAAGTGGTAGTACCTTATTGTTATTATTATAATTATAGTTTATTTAACTTACTTACACCCAAGTGGTAGTACATTATTGTTATTATTATAGTTTTTTTTTAACTTACTTACACGCAAGTGGTAGTACCTTATTGTTATTATTATTATTATAGTTTATTTAACTTACTTACACGCAAGTGGTAGTACAGTATTGTTATTATTATTATTATTATAGTTTATTTAACTTACTTACACCCAAGTGGTAGTACCTTATTGTTATTATTATTATTATAGTCTATTTAACTTAACTACACCCAAGTGGTAGCACCTTATTGTTATAATTTTAATTATAGTTTATTTAACTTGCACCTAAGTTGTAGTACATTATTATTATTGTTATAGTTTATTTAACTTACTTACACCTAAGTTGTAGTACATTATTATTATTGTTATGGTTTATTTAACTTACTTACACAGAAGTTGTAGTACATTATTATTATTATTATAGTTTATGTAACTTACTTACACCCAAGTTGTAGTATATTACTGTTATTATTATAGTTTATGTAACTTACTTACACCCAAGTTATATTACATTATTGTCATTATTATACTTTATTTAACTTACTTGCACCCAAGTTGTAGTACACTAATGTTATTATTATAGTTTATTTAACTTACTTACACCCACGTTGTAGTTCCCTATTGTTATTATTATTATTATAGTTTATTTAACTTACTTACACCCAAGTTGTAGTACATTATTATTATTAATATTATTATAGTTTATTTAATTTACTTACACCCAAGTTGTAGTGCTTTATTGTTATGAGTTTATTGTTTAAATTTATTTTCTTTATTTTTTTATTTCTTTCTCTTTACTTGGAAGAACAGTCACCTTCCCACAACTGTTTGCATATAGTGAAGGGTTGTATATATGTGAGACGTTGTAGCACCCACATCTCGCTCTCCTAATTTATAATCCTATATTTATTGCTTTTATTTCTTATGTGGAACTGGGAGACGGTGTATCCCCACTTCTTCCTTAGTCACTTCTAAACCCTAGGGTACATTTTATATCCAACATTATAACCTGTACCCTGAATATCCTTTCAAATGTTGCAACAATTTTTTTTTCGATGCAGCTTTTTTTTTATAACAATCTAAATTACAAGATTTTTTATTCTATATTACCTCTCCTACTTATTAATATTCAGTACCTACGTCAGTCCCATCGGCCAGTTAAGTTAAACTTTTTTGTTTTGTATTATCACTCTCACTTGTGAATATTAAATAAGTACTTTAGTCCCATTGGCCAGTTAAACTTTTTTTGTTTTGTATTATCACTCCCACTTGTGAATATTAAATAAGTACTTCAGTCCAATTGGCCAGTTAAACTTTTTTGTCTTGTAATATCCCTCCCATTTATGAATGTTCAAAAAGTGCTTCAGTCCCATTGGCCAGTTAAACTTTCTACTCGTGAAACTCGTCCTGTATTGGATCTTTCGTTAGTTCACTTCTTAAAACCTATTACATGTATTAAAGTAATATAAAAATTGTGATTTATTTTTTCTATGTTGAGATTTTCCTTTAGTCGTGCCCTTATATATAAACATCCCATTATTTTATCTTGTGTTAAATGTTGGTGTGGTTAACAACAGAGACGTTATGTGTCGACCACATACCATGTTATAGTCGACTTTGTTTACAGCATACTTTAAGTAATATTTACATATTAATTTTTTATTGTTGTTTCATTCTATTGTTTATTTAACTTGGTCAATAAAAAGTAAAATCAACCAACAGCACGTTACAAATCAACTGTCTGTTGGAACGTGAATAACTTGTCCAATAACAACATGTAACTAGAATGGGTTTTAGAGCAATTGTGTAATGGACTTTATACTTTTCGTCTTGGGTGGCTTCACCTTCACTACATATGTTTATCTTTCATTCAATGTAGGTAGCGCATTACAGATTTCTAATCATATGTGTAAACAAATACCATTACAGATTTATCTTTCCGGTCCGCCAGAATGTCTCTTTTTTTTTAAACTCTCTCACGTTATAACAAGCATAAAAATGGGAAATATGTTGATTCTTGGTCATCTGTAATAGAAAAACAACAAATAATTTTACAAACAACGAAAACAACATTGCCATAAAACAGTTAATTTATTGTTTCGATCTCTTTAAAACGACTCGTCAGTCAAGATCTGAATTCTGGAACTTATTCAATCAATAAATGTTCTTCGATTTTTTTAATAGAGATTCTCTCTCGTTCGTTAAAAATTTAGCGATCTTAATCATATTAAATTATACATGAACAGAAATATACAAATTCGTTGAATAACCTACATATACGTTCGGAAAGTCTGGCGTTTAGATTTCTCACTGTTTCTACAACATGGCTATACCGTTGTTGTTTAAGAATACTTAAGCCGTACAATCTGTTTGCACCCTGTCCATGGATGAGAATATGACCTCAGATTCTAATAGTGTAAGTCTGTAAACTTAACCCACGCGTTACATTATTTAGGCTTAGTGTGGTGTAATCGTACAAGAAATTAGATCTTATCGTAAGTTTTCGATTTTCAATATTCCTGATGACAACATGAAACTAAATCGTAAGTAGATAAGACCTTTTTAATTACCGTATTGTAACCTCAATTAATTTAAGTGTATGAATAATATAAATATATTGCTCCTAATTTATTATTTATTATTATACAGAGGACTAACAAAAGTAAAATAGAAGAGGCCTAATTTATTCGTTCATTGAATGTACTCTCTGCTATTCAAGGCTTGGATCAGGAAACCAAAGAAATACATCAGACCTGTACTTTAGAGATTGTTTTCTATTTTACCTTTGTTATGGTAAGAAAGGAAATTTGTAACGTAATAAACGGCGAGTCGTTAAGGTGTGTCAATTTTTTTTTATCTTTGAAAAATAAATACTTCTGAAATGAATAGAAATATTATTTCTTACCAGCTCGCTAAGCCTATTCTAGTTTATACGATTATCCGGTAGTTGTAAATCATATTTGTTACCATGATTCGTCTGCAAGCTTCGTCGTTTTTATTTCATATTTTACAACTCTTTCGTTTGTTTCCTGAAGTAAATATACTGAAAGCTAACCTTCCAGAGTATTTGATGTTTTTGCCGAATATGTGTTTGTTAATGTAAAGGTTACTATCGCCATATGTCATCGTCCGTAATTATGAACAACTGATAACAGGGAAGGTAGCCAATCAGCAGCATCCTGCCACCCATCAAAGATTGACTGTAAGTGTTATAACACATCCGAAGCTTAAACAGTGGAAAAATATTTTGTGATGTCGCATGAGTTTGAACCTGCTTTACTAGATAGAAAAACTAGAGATCTACTGTAGGTTCCCCCTATAAATGTCTTACGTTTTTATTGTAAAACTTTGATGTCCTCTACTTAGTTGAAAATTCATACGAAATCTTTTAATTTTACTAAAACAAGTTTGAAAACCACGTACATATATTTACTGCTCGGTCATATACAAAAGACAATATAGTTAGCTCAACCAGAAATATTATTATTATCATATGTACCTACTAACATGTTTACTCGTTGAATTAGGCCCATAGCTGCTCTCGGGCTATCTAAGCTAGCTAGCTCTAGTTTAGAAGTGATACAATAGAGGGTAGACAGCTATTGAACACCACCCGTGGTGGATAAGCAGTAAATATATAGAATTACAACGCTGAAATCTAAAATTCGATCCCTTGAGGGTTGACAAAGACTATAGCACAACGTGGCTTTGTTTTAAACCAAACACCACCTACTTCCAATATATAAGTTGTTTTATAACAACGAATAGTGAAATTGGCCATCATTTTATAACAATCTTGCGACAGATAAAACGAGCGAGTTCGAGAACCGGATTCAAGCCTGTGACTCTCAGGTTGCCAGTTGATTAACTCTAACCGCAAGACCATGTCACATAATCTCAGGTTGCCAGTTGATTATCCTAACCGCAAGACCATGCCACATAACTCTCAGGTCGCCAGTTGATCACCCTAACCGTAAGACCATGTCACATAACCCTCAGGTCGCCAGTTGATTATCCTAACCGCAAGACCATGCCACATAACTCTCAGGTTGCCAGTTGATTACCCTAACCGCAAGACCATGCCACATAACCCTCAGGTCGCCAGTTGATTACCCTAACCGCAAGACCATGTCACATAACTCTCAGGTCTCTTTCAGTTGTATATATAATAAGTTATCTGTACTCTGTCCATCAAAACCACAACTAAGAGAACGTCTTGGAGAAACAAATACGTTTGAAAACATATATTAACAAAGTAATTTTGGTTGGTATTGTTTTCTATGTTTCTTGTTAAACATCGAAATACATAATGAGTTGTATATGTGTTGCACATATCACGTGTACCGAAACTGTTTTCAGCGTTGTAACAAAGCGGACTTATTAGTGAGCTACCAGAGAACAGCAGAAATATAATTACAGAAACACATAACCAATATTCTAAGAACGTTTACAATAAGTTTCAAATGTATATTGATCTGATTATAGAAACATTAACCATGGCTACAAGTTACAACGAAATAATATAAGTTTAAATATTGAAAATTATTTTAAATTCCGACAGCGATTTAGTTGATTAGATTATGGCATGAGTCTAAACGTTCAATGAAAACAAAAATTAGATTTGCACAGACACAAGTTTATCTATCATAACTCCTGCTCCTCACAGTACCACAGAGGTAAATCTGAAGGCTAATAATGCTAGAAACCAGAACTCGATATCTATGGTAGGCATGACACAAATAAACCATTCGTGTAGCATTGTTATTAAATATAAACGAAAAACTATGGTAAAATGTGAACACTACTCAATATATTCATACATTTTTATTAAAAATTTAATCCAAATGAAACATTTCAAAATCAGATTTCAAGTCGGTTAAAATATAGGGCTATAAGCTAAAAGTGTGTACTTGAGAAAAACAAATCACAGCCATTCTATAAACTGCTATGCCGCGACGAAAAATAATACACATCAAAATGTTATGAGTTTCATTGTTTGTTTATTTGGATTTCAACACAACGTGGTATCTCTGCTTTGCCCACCATGAATATCAAATTAAGTTTCTAGCGTCGTAAGCATGCAGCCCTACCATTGTGCACTGAGGGCCTTTCATTAATCAACAATATTTGTATATCATCAAATTATTTACAATAAGCGTGAGTCATAACTTATATATTTATACATTTTGTTGTTAGGATTATTCATTTTTTATCAAGTTAACTTATACGATATTGTTAGAAAAATATAATTATTTCTGTTTTGTTCTTTGTTTTTTGAGACACTACACAAGAACTTATTTAGCATAAGTTACAGGATATGTGATAACTTTTTAAACTTGGGCATTTCCTCTATAGTTTAAAGTTGTGCAGTTTAATACTTTAAAGTATCTGATTTTTCCCAAGGTTTATTAGGATATATGGAGATCCACCCAATAAAAATAAAAACAGTGTTGAGGTAAATCTTCTGAACAGATAAAATAGATTACTACAAGATCTTTGGGGTTGGAATATTGTCTTTCAATTAACATTAGCTCTATGGGGGAGAATACTGTGCATATGTTACTATCAGCTCTTCTTTGATAGATTGTTTAGTATTCATGATGAAGCTTTGTAGAATGAACGGCAACTGCCTGTTGTAGAGACACAAATGCAGAGGAAGACGTTTTCTAAGTTTTCCACCTTTCGTCAATGTGTGTGTAGGTGCTGATGGTCTTTTAGAGAGGAAATTTCATGTATAACGTTTTTTCAGTTGCTCTTTGGTAGATCGCTGTTTGTTTTTTACCAAAATTGACCTTAAGGTATTTTAAGATTTCCACCGTACTTCTATGTTGAATTTTTTGGTTATGCGTTTCAGTGTTTCACTGAAATGTTGTAGGTAAGGTAAGTAAATGTTGGTAGTGGTGGTGACTCTCTGATCTTTTTTTTCTGTCCTGGTCTTCTTCAAGGTGTTTTTGATAAAGGAGAAGGTGCAACCATTCTGTTTAAAACTCTCTACGATCTTTTGGTGTTCTGCTTATGGATATCTTATCACCAATGTTTTCTGCTCTCTTGTTTAGGCATTGGATTCTACCACATTTTATCGAGGTTGGATAATAGAACTGGAAGTTTAGGTATCTGTCTGTGTGGGTGGGTTTTCTGTATGCAGTTGTTGTTATTTGTCTTGCTTGTGTGCTGATGAGTATATCAAGAAACGATAGACTGTTTTGTTCCTCTATTTCCATAGTGAAGTAGATTCTTCTCTCTATGGAATTAAGATGTTCTAAGAAGGCTGGTAAGTTTTCATGACCATGAAGTCAAATAACGAAGGTGTTTCTAGAAACTTGGTTTTTAGGCTTGGATGAAAGGGCTCTTCCATGAAAATGTCTGCTAGGATTGAAGAGAGTGGTGATCCCATGGCTAGACCATCTGTTTGTTTAAAATTGTATTGGAAATAGGTTGATTGTAAACAAATGTTTGTTAGTTCCATTATGGCGTCTATTTTCATATCTGTTCTGTGTGGTAGGGAGTTGTCATTCAGCAGTTGTTGTCTGGTTATGTGAAGGGTTACTGAGGTTGGAACATTGGTAAATAAATCTGTGACATCAAAACTGACCATAATATCCTGGGATTTGATGTATAGCTTTCTGAGTTGTCCTATGAAATCTGTTGAGTTTGGAATGTGATGTTCAGTGTTTTCTCGTAGTGGAGATAAGATAGGTACAAGGAAAGTAGTCAGTTGATGGCAAGGAAAGTTTTGAGCACTGGCGATAGGCCTTAGAGGTATATTAGGTTTGTGTACCTTAGGTAGTTCGTAAAACTGAGGAGGGAAATTTTCCTTGACTCTTAAGTCTTTGGTTACTTTTTCGTTGATTAAGCCTTGTTTCTTTAGTTTGTTCAGTGTTCTATTGATGAGTATCTTTTCTGTAGGATCATTGGTAATCTTTTTATATATAGACGTCAACATTATAACACAAAGAAAACAGTACAGTCATCCTAGACATCAAGGATGACTGTACTATTTGATTTGTGTTATAATGTTGATGTCAAGGATGACTATACTGTTTCCTTCGACTGCTGGTAGAACCTTGATGTTGTTGTCTCGTTTTAGATGGTTCATTGTGTTGCATTCATGTTTAGTGATGTTCAGTTTTGGTTTCTTGGTCTTCCTGAGGATGGTGTAATTTTGATGTCGGAATTGATACAATGATACATACATTGGAGAAATGGGAAGAAAACTTCTGAAAAGAATAAAAGAACATAAATATAGTACAAGGCTCATGAAAACACAAAATTCAGCAATTACAGAGCATGAAACGTCAACTGGACACAGAATAAACTGGGAGTAAACAAGAATCACCGACACAGACAAATTCTGGAAGACAAGAAAAATCAAAGAATCATTTTATATCAACACTATTAAACCTCCATTAAACAGAGATTCCGGATTACAGGTAAGTAGCCTGTGGCTGCCATTGGTTGATTCTATAGGAAATATCTAATCCAACCAAGCATAACACGCTCTCCGCAATCCACCAAGACACTATAAAAGACCGTCATCACCTATAAACACACTGACTTAAGACAAAAGCCGAAAGACTTTCGAAACGTCTTCCTCTACACTTGTCTCCACAACAGACAGTTGCCGTCCATTCTACCAAGTCTCATCATAATCTCAGCACTGTGTGAAGGTATATTGTCATTAAATTACTATCAGATGTATGAGGAGAATATTGTCCTTAAATTACTTCCAGCTTGTGTGAATGAATATTGTCTTTAAATCACTGACAGCTCTGTGTGAAAGAATATTGTCTTTAAATCACTGACAGCTTTGTGTGAAAGAATATTGTCTTTAAATTACTAACTGATCTGTTGGGAGAATATTGTCTTTAAATTAGTACCATATATGTTGGGGAGAAATATTGTCTTTAAATTACTACCAGATCTTTGGGGAAATATTGTCCTTAAATTACTACCAGATCTTTTGGGAAAAAAACTGTCTTTAAATTACTACCATATATTTTGGGGAGGAATATTCTCTTTAAATTACTAGCAGATCTTTGAGAAAATGTTGTCTTTAAATTACTACTAGATCTGTTGGGAGAATATTGTCTTTAAATTACTACCAGATCTGTTGGGAGAATATTGTCTTTAAATTACTACTAGATCTGTTGGCAGAATATTGTCTATAAATTACTACTAGATCTGTTGGCAGAATATTGTCTATAAATTACTACTAGATCTGTTGGCAGAATATTGTTTTAAATTACTACTAGATCTGTTGGGAGAATATTGTCTTTAAATTACTAACAACTCTGTGTGAATGAATATTGTTTTAAATTACTAACAACTCTGTGTGAATGAATATTGTTTTAAATTACTACCAGATCTGTTGGGAGAATATAGTCTTTAAATTACTTACAGCTCTATATGAATGAATATTCTCTTTGAATTACTACCATATATTTTGGGGAGGAATATTGTCTTTAAATTACCGCCATATTTCTTGGGGGAGAATATTTTCTTTAAATTACTTCCAGTTCTGTGGGAAGGATATTGTCTTTAAATTACTACTAGATCTGTTGGGAGAAAATTGTGTTTAAATTACTACCATATATTTTTGGGAGGAATATTGTCTTTAATTACTACCAGTTCTATGTGAATGAATATTTGTCTTTAAATTACTACCAAATATGTTGGTAGACTATTGTCTTAAAATTACTATTATATATTTTTGGGAGGAATATTGTTTTTAATTACTATCAGATCTTTGGGGAAATATTGTCTTTAAATTACTACCAGATCTGTTGGGAGAATATTGTCTTTAAATTACTACCATATTTTTTGGGGAGGAATATTGTCTTTAAATTACTACCATATTTCTTGGGGAGGAATATTGTCTTAAATTACTACCAGATCTGTTGGGAGTATATTGTTTTTAAATTACTACCAGATCTGTTGGGAGAATATTGTTTTTAAATTACTACCAGATCTGTTGGGAGAATATTGTGTTTAAATTACTACCATATATTTTTGGGAGGAATATTGTCTTTAATTACTACCAGTTCTATGTGAATGAATATTTGTCTTTAAATTACTACCAAATATGTTGGTAGAATATTGTCTTAAAATTACTATTATATATTTTTGGGAGGAATATTGTTTTTAATTACTATCAGATCTTTGGGGAAATATTGTCTTTAAATTACTACCAGATCTGTTGGGAGAATATTGTCTTTAAATTACTACCATATTTTTTGGGGAGGAATATTGTCTTTAAATTACTACCATATTTCTTGGGGAGGAATATTGTCTTAAATTACTACCAGATCTGTTGGGAGTATATTGTTTTTAAATTACTACCAGATCTGTTGGGAGAATATTGTTTTTAAATTACTACCAGATCTGTTGGGAGAATATTGTTTTTAAATTACTACCAGATCTGTTGGAGAATATTGTCTTTCAATTACTACCATATACTTTGGGAAGAAATATTGTTTTTAAATTACTACTATATTTCTTGGGGAGGATTATTGTGTTTAAATTACTGACAACTCTGTGTGAATGAATATTGTTTAAAATTACTACCTGATCTGTTGGGAGAATATTGTCTTTTTATTACTACCATATGTTTTGGGGAGGAATATTCTCTTTGACAGCTTTTCCATAGAACAAGGTGTGTGAGACAGTGTAGATTTACAAGTTTGATTATGTGAATAGATGTCCGAGAAATGAGTGGAGACAGTCATAACATACAAGTAGGGTATAGCTCAGATTATAACATCCAAGTTATAACATGCAAACTAAAACAGCCAGATTGCCATACAGTTTATTATGAAAGTTATAACAGCCATGTTACCATACACTTTATGATGCAATTAATAATGTAGATATTATAACGGTCAGGTTAATCATGCAGGTTATAACACACAGGTTATATCATACAGTTATTATACAGTGTATCATACAGATTATCAGCTAGGTTATAACATTCAAGTTAGTTTACACTTTATCATGCAGATTATAACATATAGGCTATAACAACCAGGTTTTCAAGAAAGTTATAATTCAGGTTATAACATACGTGTTATCAGCCAGGTTATAACATACGGGTTATCATGCCTGATTTTGTTTTGAATATTCTGACTTTCACACTATTTTTGTGTTTTGTGGTTCCTGTGTTTTACGGTTTGTGTCCTTGTGTGTTATGTTTAATAAACAGTTTTTATTGATTAAGCCTACATTATTTTAAAGTAAACTTTGCTATAATAGAAAAAAACAACAACATATTTTCAAGTACCAATCATACAGCCCAAAACATTGAGGGTTACAGTACCATCTGTAGCAGATGACATTGACTTCTGTTGACGTCCTCTCCAAAGTTTGCTTTAATTACCCGTCACTGTCTAGTCGTTATTAGACGTACTCTGTTGACTTGTGTCTGTGTAGGGTTAAGTGAGAACGAGCACAGTATCACAACTACATGAAAGTGACAAGGAACATGACGCGAAGAATTAATCAGATGACAAGGGAACTTTGCATCGTGATAGGGTTAATTAACACACATTTTTGTTAACTGTTGATTGTCTTCTAAACTTTTAATTAGTACTACTTGTTTTTGGTGCTGACCTTACGAATTAACAGACTTTTAACGTTGCACGCCTCGCATCAAGGACTTTCAATTATTCGCATTTGTTACAATTACGTGTAAGACTAGTTGGCTGAAATTAACCTGTAAAATTATTACTTCACCAGTAGTTGAATGATCTTTACGTCTGTTACGCAGATAATTATCTTAAATACTGATTCATATTGCTATAAATAAGACTGTTGTATCACACTACTACTGTGTGAACCTAATACATGTATCCTTCGTGTAATGTTTAAAAAGTTTCTCACACTACTACTGTGTGAACCTAATACATGTGTCCTTCGTGTAATGTTTAAAAAGTTTCTCACACTACTACTGTGTGAACCTAATACACGTATTCATCGCGTAATGTTTAAAAAGTGTTTCTTGCCCTACTAATGTGTGAACCTAATACATATGTCCTTCGGGTAATGTTTAAAAAGTTTCTCACACTACTAATGTGTGAACCTAATACATTTCTCCTTCGTGTAATGTTTAAAAAGTATTTCTTGCCCTACTAATGTGTAAACCTAATATATGTATCCTTGGTGTAAACTTCCAGGCTATCTGAACTTTGCCACTAAGGGTATTTAAGCCCGGTTTCTAGTGTTGTTAAGCCTCGTTCGTACCACGGTAACACTAGTGGTAAGTCTGGAAACTTATGACCTAAAAATTGGGTCTTGATATCTTTGGTGAGCTGAGATAGCCCATTGTGTTATAATGTTAGGTTACCAACAAAGAAACCTAAACTAATTAGAACTTCACATATTAATTGATTCATTGTCTTGATATTTTCCTGAATATCGCCCCCCAGTGGCACAGTTATATGTCTGCGGACTTATACTGTTAGAAGCTGGGTTTCAATACCTGTGGCAGGCAGCGAACTAATAACCATTTATTTAGCTTTGCACTTAACACAAACATCATTTATATAATTATGTTTCCATTAGATAAAATATTTTATACAGATCTTATCACTAAACATGTTCGTTCTTTCCGTCGTAGAGGTATTGTAATCTGACGGTCTATTCTACTGCATGTACTCGTTGATAAAAATTATTCCATGAGTTGACGATGGGATGTGCTGCTCGTGGTTCTCTAAGCAACAGTACACTACTTTATCAAGACTGATCTCCGTCTGGAAATGACAACAACAAAGTAAGGCTTTCGGACTCCAAGCGTACATTCACGTACCTAAAACATTAAAATATGAAATAAATATTCATACTGTTTAATATAAAGACATACTGCTTATTTTGTGGACACAGTACCAGCGTATTTCTGTCCGATCCGGCTATTGAAACCAGTTCCGGGGAAACGTAATCCATTCTTATATACTAGATGGATTATGAAAGAAATGCAGAGAGGCATTGTATTCTTTAAACATGAAGTCTTACAAGTGAGTCTTTTGATACTGCAAATTGGCATGACTTGGCAATATGTACTGTAACGACGTGGTGAGTCTTCAGAAATGTTTCATTGAATATGCTTTATATCTACGTTTACCGGTTTATTGATTATTTAACAATGGAGAAAACTGTTGTATCTGCTATTTACTTGTCATCAAGTAATGATGATCACATGATGATGTCTTCGCACTCTTCTACAGATTCATCACATGATGATGTCTTCGCACTCTTCTACAGATTCATCACATGATGATGTCTTCACACTCTTCTATAGATTCATCACAGGATGATGTCTTCACACTCTTCTACAGATTCATCACATGATGATGTCTTCACACTCTTCTACAGATTCATCACATGATGATGTCTTCACACTCTTCTACAGATTCATCATATGACGATGTCTTCACACTCTTCACCCGATTCCTCACATGACGATGTCTTAACACTCTTAATCCGATTCATCACATGTCTTCACACTCTTCGCCCGATTCATCACATGTCTTCACACTCTTCACCCGATTCATCACATGATGATGTCTTCACACTCTTAACCCGATTCATCACACGCCATCACACCCTTCAGCCGATTCATCACATGATGATGTCTTCACACCTTAACCCGATTCATCACACGCCATCACACTCTTCAGCCGATTCATCACATGATGATGTCTTCACACTCTTAACCCGATTCATCACACGCCATCACACTCTTCACCCCATTCATCACATGATGAAGTCTTCACACTCTAACCCGATTCATCACACGCCATCACACTCTTCACCCGATTCATCACATGATGATGTCTTCACACTCTTTACCCGATTCATCACATGATGATGTCTTCACACTCTTAACCCGATTCATCACATGATGATGTTTTCACACTCTTCACCCGATTCATCACATGATGATGTCTTCACACTCTTAACCCGCTTCATCACACGCCATCACACTCTTCACCCGATTCATCACATGTTGCGTCTTCACACTCTTCACCCGATTCATCACATGATGATGTCTTCACACTCTTCACCAGATTTATCACATGATGATGTCTTTATACTCTTTACCCGATTTATCACATGATGATGTCTTCATACTCTTTACCCGATTCATCACATGATGTCTTCACACTCTTCACCCGATTCATCACATAATGATGTCTTCACACTCTTTAACCGATTCATCACATGATGATCTTTTCACACTCTTCACCCGATTCATCACATGATGATGTCTTGACACTCTTCACCCGATTCATCACATGATGATGTCTTCACACTCTTCACCCGATTCATCACATGATAATGTCTTCACATTCTTCACCCGATTTATCACATGATGATGTCTTTATACTCTTTACCCGATTTATCACATGATGATGTCTTTATACTCTTTACCCGATTCATCACATGATGTCTTCACACTCTTCACCCGATTCTTCACATGATGATGTCTTCACACTCTTCACCCGATTCATCACATGTTGCGTCTTCACACTCTTCAAGATTTTTCATCACATGTTGCGTCTTCACACTCTTAACCCGATTCATCACACGCCATCACACTCTTCACCCGATTCATCAAAATGTTGCGTCTTCACACTCTTCACCCGATTCATTACATGATGATTTCTTCATACTCTTCACCCGATTCATCACATAATGA
The DNA here is from genome assembly GCF_004210375.1 of Tachypleus tridentatus. NCBI lineage: Eukaryota > Metazoa > Arthropoda > Merostomata > Xiphosura > Limulidae > Tachypleus > Tachypleus tridentatus. The sequence goes on along the minus strand of NC_134836.1, from coordinate 63,569,844 downwards.
TGTCTTCATACTCTTCACCCGAATCGTCACATGATGATGTCTTCACACTCTTCACCCGAATCGTCACATGATGATGTCATCACACTCTTCACCCGATTCGTCACATGTTGCGTCTTCACACTCTTCACCCGATTCATTACATGATGATGTCTTTACACTCTTCACCCGATTCATTACATGACGATGTCTTTATACTCTTTACCCGATTCATCACATGATGTCTTCACACTCTTCACCCGATTCATCACATGATGATGTCTTCACACTCTTTACCCTATTCATCACATGTCTTCACACTCTTCACCCTATTCATCACATGTCTTCACACTCTTCTCCCTATTCATCACATGATGATGTCTTCACACTCTTCTACAGATTCATCACATGACGATGTCTTCACACTCTTCTACAGATTCATCACATGATGATGTCTTCACACTCTTCTACAGATTCATCACATGATGATGTCTTCACACTCTTCTACAGATTCATCACATGATGATGTCTTCACACTCTTCTACAGATTCATCACATGATGATGTCTTCACACTCTTCTACAGATTCATCACATGACGATGTCTTCACACTCTTCACCCGATTCATCACCTGATGATGTCTTCACACTCTTTACTTGATTCATCACATGATGATGTCTTCACACTCTTAACCCGATTCATCACACGCCATCACATTCTTCACCCGATTCATCACATGTTGCGTCTTCACACTCTTCACCCGATTCATCACATGATGATGTCTTCACACTCTTCACCCGATTCATCACATGATGATGTCTTCACACTCTTCACCTGATTCATTACATGATGATGTCTTCACATTCTTCACCCGATTTATCACATGATGATGTATTTATACTCTTTACCCGATTTATCACATGATGATGTCTTTATACTCTTTACCCGATTCATCACATGATGTCTTCACACTCTTCACCCGATTCATCACATGATGATGTCTTCACACTCTTCACCCGATTCATCACATGATGATGTCTTCACACTCTTCACCCGATTCATTACATGATGATGTCTTCACACTCTTCACCCGATTTATCACATGATGATGTCTTCACACTCTTCACCCGATTTATCACATGATGATGTCTTTATACTCTTTACCCGATTTATCACATGATGATGTCTTTATACTCTTTACCCGATTCATCACATGATGTCTTCACACTCTTCACCCGATTCATCACATGATGACGTCTTCACACTCTTCACCCGATTCATCACATGATGATGTCTTCACACTCTTCACCCGATTCATCACATGATGATGTCTTCACACTCTTCACCCGATTCATCACATGATGATGTCTTCACACTCTTCACCCGATTCATCTCATGATGATGTCTTCACACTCTTCACCCGATTCATCACATGATGATGTCTTCACACTCTTCACCCGATTCATCACATGTTGCGTCTTCACACTCTTCACCCGATTCATCACATGTTGCGTCTTCACACTCTTCACCCGATTCATCACACGCCATCACACTCTTCACCCGATTCATCACATGTGGCGTCTTCACACTCTTCACCCGATTCATCACATGATGAATTCTTCACACTCTTTACCCGATTCATCACATGATGATGTCTTCACACTCTTCACTCGATTTATCACATGATGTTGTTTTTATACTCTTTACCCGATTTATCACATGATGATGTCTTTATACTCTTTACCCGATTCATCACATGATGTCTTCACACTCTTCACCCGATTCATTACATGATGATGTCTTCACACTCTTCACCCTATTCATCACATGTCTTCACACTCTTCACCCTATTCATCACATGATGATGTCTTCACACTCTTCGACAGATTCATCACATGACGATGTCTTCACACTCTCCTACAGATTCATAACATGACGATGTCTTCACACTCTTCACCCGATTCATCACATGATGATGTCTTCACACTCTTCGCCCGATTCATCACATGTCTTCACACTCTTAACCCCATTCATCACACGCCATCACACTTTTCACCCGATTCATCACATGTCTTCACACTCTTAACCCGATTCATCACACTCCATCACACTCTTCACCCGATTCATCACATGATGATGTCTTCAGACTCTTCACCCGATTCATCTCTTGTCTTCAGACTTTTCACCCGATTCATCACATGATGATGTCTTCACACTCTTTACCCGATTCATCACATGATGATGTTTTCACACTCTTAACCCGATTCTTCACACGCCATCACACTCTTCAGCCGTTTCATCACATGATGATGTCTTCACATTCTTCACCCGATTTATCACATGATGATGTCTTTATACTCTTTACCCGATTTATCACATGATAATGTCTTTATACTCTTTACCCGATTCATCACATGATGTCTTCACACTCTTCACCCGTTTCATCACATAATGATGTCTTCACACTCTTCACCCGATTCATCACATGATGATGTCTTCACACTCCTCACCCGATTCATCACATGATGATGTCTTCACACTCTTCACCCGATTCATTACATGATGATGTCTTCACACTTTTCACCCGATTCATCACATGATGATGTCTTCACACTCTTCACCCGATTCATCACCTGATGATGTCTTCACACTCTTTACTCGATTCATCACATGATGATGTCTTCACACTCTTAACCCGATTCATCATACGCCATCACACTCTTCACCCGATTCATCACATGTTGCGTCTTCACACTCTTCACCCGATTCATCACATGATGATGTCTTCACACTCTTCACCCGATTCATCACATGATGATGTCTTCACACTCTTCACCTGATTCATCACATGATGATGTCTTTATACTCTTTACCCGATTCATCACATGATGTCTTCACACTTCACCCGATTCATCACATGATGATGTCTTCACACTCTTCACCCGATTCATCACGTGATGATGTCTTCACACTCTTCACCCGATTCATCACATGATGATGTCTTCACACTCTTCACCCGATTTATCACATGATGATGTCTTCACACTCTTCACCCGATTTATCACATGATGATGTCTTTATACTCTTTACCCGATTTATCACATGATGATGTCTTTATACTCTTTTACCCGATTCATCACATGATGTCTTCACACTCTTCACCCGATTCATCACATGATGACGTCTTCACACTCTTCACCCGATTCATCACATGATGATGTCTTCACACTCTTCACCCGATTCATCACATGATGATGTCTTCACACTCTTCACCCGATTCATCACATGATGATGTCTTCACACTCTTCACCCGATTCATCACATGATGACGTCTTCACACTCTTCACCCGATTCATCACATGATGACGTCTTCACACTTTTCACCCGATTCATCACATGTTGCGTCTTTACACTCTTCACCCGATTCATCACATGTGGCGTCTTCACACTCTTCACCCGATTCATCACATGATGACGTCTTCACACTCTTCACCCGATTCATCACATGATGATGTCTTCACACTCTTCACCCGATTCATCACATGTTGCGTCTTCACACTCTTCACCCGATTCATCACATGTTGCGTCTTCACACTCTTCACCCGATTCATCACACGCCATCACACTCTTCACCCGATTCATCACATGTGGCGTCTTCACACTCTTCACCCGATTCATCACATGATGATTCTTCACACTCTTTACCCGATTCATCACATGATGATGTCTTCACACTCTTCACTCGATTTATCACATGATGATGTCTTTATACTCTTTACCCGATTTATCACATGATGATGTCTTTATACTCTTTACCCGATTCATCACATGATGTCTTCACACTCTTCACCCGATTCATTACATGATGATGTCTTCACACTCTTCACCCTATTCATCACATGTCTTCACACTCTTCACCCTATTCATCACATGATGATGTCTTCACACTCTTCGACAGATTCATCACATGACGATGTCTTCACACTCTCCTACAGATTCATAACATGAAGATGTCTTCACACTCTTCACCCGATTCATCACATGATGATGTCTTCACACTTTTCGCCCGATTCATCACATGTCTTCACCCGATTCATCACATGTCTTCACACTCTTAACCCCATTCATCACACGCCATCACACTTTTCACCCGATTCATCACATGTCTTCACACTCTTAACCCGATTCATCACACTCCATCACACTCTTCACCCGATTCATCACATGATGATGTCTTCAGCCTCTTCACCCGATTCATCTCTTGTCTTCAGACTTTTCACCCGATTCATCACATGATGATGTCTTCACACTCTTTACCCGATTCATCACATGATGATGTTTTCACACTCTTAACCCGATTCTTCACACGCCATCACACTCTTCAGCCGTTTCATCACATGATGATGTCTTCACATTCTTCACCCGATTTATCACATGATGATGTCTTTATACTCTTTACCCGATTTATCACATGATGATGTCTTTATACTCTTTACCCGATTTATCACATGATAATGTCTTTATACTCTTTACCCGATTCATCACATGATGTCTTCACACTCTTCACCCGTTTCATCACATAATGATGTCTTCACACTCTTCACCCGATTCATCACATGATGATGTCTTCACACTCTTCACCCGATTCATCACATGATGATGTCTTCACACTCTTCACCCGATTTATTACATGATGATGTCTTCACACTTTTCACCCGATTCATCACATGATGATGTCTTCACACTCTTCACCCGATTCATCACCTGATGATGTCTTCACACTCTTTACTCGATTCATCACATGATGATGTCTTCACACTCTTAACCCGATTCATCATACGCCATCACACTCTTCACCCGATTCATCACATGATGTTGCGTCTTCACACTCTTCACCCGATTCATCACATGATGATGTCTTCACACTCTTCACCCGATTCATCACATGATGATGTCTTCACACTCTTCACCTGATTCATCACATGATGATGTCTTTATACTCTTTACCCGATTCATCACATGATGTCTTCACACACTTCACCCGATTCATCACATGATGATGTCTTCACACTCTTCACCCGACTCATCACGTGATGATGTCTTCACACTCTTCACCCGATTCATCACATGATGATGTCTTCACACTCTTCACCCGATTTATCACATGATGATGTCTTCACACTCTTCACCCGATTTATCACATGATGATGTCTTTATACTCTTTACCCGATTTATCACATGATGATGTCTTTATACTCTTTACCCGATTCATCACATGATGTCTTCACACTCTTCACCCGATTCATCACATGATGACGTCTTCACACTCTTCACCCGATTCATCACATGATGATGTCTTCACACTCTTCACCCGATTCATCACATGATGATGTCTTCACACTCTTCACCCGATTCATCACATGATGACGTCTTCACACTCTTCACCCGATTCATCACGTGATGACGTCTTCACACTCTTCACCCGATTCATCACATGATGACGTCTTCACACTTTTCACCCGATTCATCACATGTTGCGCCTTTACACTCTTCACCCGATTCATCACATGTGGCGTCTTCCACTCTTCACCCGATTCATCACATGATGATGTCTTCACACTCTTCACCCGATTCGTCACATGTTGCGTCTTTACACTCTTCACCCGATTCATCACATGTTGCGTCTTCACACTCTTCACCCGATTCATCACATGTGGCGTCTTCACACTCTTCACCCGATTCATCAAAATGTTGCGTCTTCACACTCTTCACCCGATTCATTACATGATGATTTCTTCATACTCTTCACCCGATTCATCACATGATGATGTCTTCATACTCTTCACCCGAATCATCACATGATGATGTCTTCACACTCTTCACCCGATTCATCACATGATGATGTCTTCACACTCTTCACCCGATTCGTCACATGTTGCGTCTTCACACTCTTCACCCGATTCATTACATGATGATGTCTTTACACTCTTCACCCGATTCATTACATGACGATGTCTTTATACTCTTTACCCGATTCATCACATGATGTCTTCACACTCTTCACCTGATTCATCACATGATGATGTCTTCACACTCTTTACCCTATTCATCACATGTCTTCACACTCTTCACCCTATTCATCACATGTCTTCACACTCTTCTCCCTATTCATCACATGATGATGTCTTCACACTCTTCTACAGATTCATCACATGACGATGTCTTCACACTCTTCTACAGATTCATCACATGATGATGTCTTCACACTCTTCTACAGATTCATCACATGATGATGTCTTCACACTCTTCTACAGATTCATCACATGATGATGTCTTCACACTCTTCTACAGATTCATCACATGATGATGTCTTCACACTCTTCTACAGATTCATCACATGACGATGTCTTCACACTCTTCACCCGATTCATCACCTGATGATGTCTTCACACTCTTTACTTGATTCATCACATGATGATGTCTTCACACTCTTAACCCGATTCATCACATCGCCATCACATTCTTCACCCGATTCATCACATGTTGCGTCTTCACACTCTTCACCCGATTCATCACATGATGATGTCTTCACACTCTTCACCCGATTCATCACATGATGATGTCTTCACACTCTTCACCTGATTCATTACATGATGATGTCTTCACATTCTTCACCCGATTTATCACATGATGATGTCTTTATACTCTTTACCCGATTTATCACATGATGATGTCTTTATACTCTTTACCCGATTCATCACATGATGTCTTCACACACTTCACCCGATTCATCACATGATGATGTCTTCACACTCTTCACCCGATTCATCACATGATGATGTCTTCACACTCTTCACCCGATTCATCACATGATGATGTCTTCACACTCTTCACCCGATTTATCACATGATGATGTCTTCACACTCTTCACCCGATTTATCACATGATGATGTCTTTATACTCTTTACCCGATTTATCACATGATGATGTCTTTATACTCTTTACCCGATTCATCACATGATGTCTTCACACTCTTCACCCGATTCATCACATGATGACGTCTTCACACTCTTCACCCGATTCATCACATGATGATGTCTTCACACTCTTCACCCGATTCATCACATGATGATGTCTTCACACTCTTCACCCGATTCATCACATGATGACGTCTTCACACTCTTCACCCGATTCGTCTCATGATGACGTCTTCACACTCTTCACCCGATTCATCACATGATGATGTCTTCACACTCTTCACCCGATTCATCACATGTTGCGTCTTCACACTCTTCACCCGATTCATCACATGTTGCGTCTTCACACTCTTCACCCGATTCATCACACGCCATCACACTCTTCACCCGATTCATCACATGTGGCGTCTTCACTCTTCACCCGATTCATCACATGATGAATTCTTCACACTCTTTACCCGATTCATCACATGATGATGTCTTCACACTCTTCACTCGATTTATCACATGATGATGTTTTTATACTCTTTTACCCGATTTATCACATGATGATGTCTTTATACTCTTTACCCGATTCATCACATGATGTCTTCACACTCTTCACCCGATTCATTACATGATGATGTCTTCACACTCTTCACCCTATTCATCACATGTCTTCACACTCTTCACCCTATTCATCACATGATGATGTCTTCACACTCTTCGACAGATTCATCACATGACGATGTCTTCACACTCTCCTACAGATTCATAACATGACGATGTCTTCACACTCTTCACCCGATTCATCACATGATGATGTCTTCACACTCTTCACCCGATTCATCACATGTCTTCACACTCTTAACCTCATTCATCACACGCCATCACACTTTTCACCTGATTCATCACATGTCTTCACACTCTTAACCTGATTCATCACACGCCATCACACTCTTCACCCGATTCATCACATGATGATGTCTTCACACTCTTCACCCGATTCATCTCTTGTCTTCAGACTTTTCACCCGATTCATCACATGATGATGTCTTCACACTCTTTACCCGATTCATCACATGATGATGTTTTCACACTCTTAACCCGATTCTTCACACGCCATCACACTCTTCAGCCGTTTCATCACATGATGATGTCTTCACATTCTTCACCCGATTTATCACATGATGATGTCTTTATACTCTTTACCCGATTTATCACATGATAATGTCTTCATACTCTTTACCCGATTCATCACATGATGTCTTCACACTCTTCACCCGTTTCATCACATAATGATGTCTTCACACTCTTCACCCGATTCATCACATGATGATGTCTTCACACTCTTCACCCGATTCATCACATGATGATGTCTTCACACTCTTCACCCGATTCATCACATGATGATGTCTTCACACTTTTCACCCGATTCATCACATGATGATGTCTTCACACTCTTCACCCGATTCATCACATGATGATGTCTTCACACTCTTTACTCGATTCATCACATGATGATGTCTTCACACTCTTAACCCGATTCATCATACGCCATCACACTCTTCACCCGATTCATCACATGTTGCGTCTTCACACTCTTCACCCGATTCATCACATGATGATGTCTTCACACTCTTCACCCGATTCATCACATGATGATGTCTTCACACTCTTCACCTGATTCATCACATGATGATGTCTTTATACTCTTTACCCGATTCATCACATGATGTCTTCACACTCTTCACCCGATTCATCACATGATGATGTCTTCACACTCTTCACCCGACTCATCACGTGATGATGTCTTCACACTCTTCACCCGATTCATCACATGATGATGTCTTCACACTCTTCACCCGATTTATCACATGATGATGTCTTCACACTCTTCACCCGATTTATCACATGATGATGTCTTTATACTCTTTACCCGATTTATCACATGATGATGTCTTTATACTCTTTACCCGATTCATCACATGATGTCTTCACACTCTTCACCCGATTCATCACATGATGACGTCTTCACACTCTTCACCCGATTCATCACATGATGATGTCTTCACACTCTTCACCCGATTCATCACATGATGATGTCTTCACACTCTTCACCCGATTCATCACATGATGATGTCTTCACACTCTTCACCCGATTCATCACATGATGACGTCTTCACACTCTTCACCCGATTCATCACATGATGACGTCTTCACACTTTTCACCCGATTCATCACATGTTGCGCCTTTACACTCTTCACCCGATTCATCACATGTGGCGTCTTCACACTCTTCACCCGATTCATCACATGATGACGTCTTCACACTCTTCACCCGATTCATCACATGATGATGTCTTCACACTCTTCACCCGATTCATCACATGATGATGTCTTCACACTCTTCACCCGATTCATCACATGTTGCGTCTTCACACTCTTCACCCGATTCATCACACGCCATCACACTCTTCACCCGATTCATCACATGTGGCGTCTTCACACTCTTCACCCGATTCATCACATGATGAATTCTTCACACTCTTTACCCGATTCATCACATGATGATGTCTTCACACTCTTCACTCGATTTATCACATGATGATGTCTTTATACTCTTTACCCGATTTATCACATGATGATGTCTTTATACTCTTTACCCGATTCATCACATGATGTCTTCACACTCTTCACCCGATTCATTACATGATGATGTCTTCACACTTCACCCTATTCATCACATGTCTTCACACTCTTCACCCTATTCATCACATGATGATGTCTTCACACTCTTCGACAGATTCATCACATGACGATGTCTTCACACTCTCACCCTACAGATTCATAACATGATGATGTCTTCACACTTTCACCCGATTCATCACATGATGATGTCTTCACACTTTTCGCCCGATTCATCACATGTCTTCACCCGATTCATCACATGTCTTCACACTCAACCCCATTCATCACACGCCATCACACTTTTCACCTGATTCATCACATGTCTTCACACTCTTAACCCGATTCATCACACTCCATCACACTCTTCACGATTCATCACATGATGATGTCTTCAGCCTCTTCACCCGATTCATCTCTTGTCTTCAGACTTTTCACCCGATTCATCACACGATGATGTCTTCACACTCTTTACCCGATTCATCACATGATGATGTTTTCACACTCTTAACCCGATTCTTCACACGCCATCACACTCTTCAGCCGTTTCATCACATGATGATGTCTTCACATTCTTCACCCGATTTATCACATGATGATGTCTTTATACTCTTTACCCGATTTATCACATGATGATGTCTTTATACTCTTTACCCGATTTATCACATGATGATGTCTTTATACTCTTTACCCGATTCATCACATGATGTCTTCACACTCTTCACCCGTTTCATCACATAATGATGTCTTCACACTCTTCACCCGATTCATCACATGATGATGTCTTCACACTCTTCACCCGATTCATCACATGATGATGTCTTCACACTCTTCACCCGATTTATTACATGATGATGTCTTCACACTTTTCACCCGATTCATCACATGATGATGTCTTCACACTCTTCACCCGATTCATCACCTGATGATGTCTTCACACTCTTTACTCGATTCATCACATGATGATGTCTTCACACTCTTAACCCGATTCATCATACGCCATATCACACTCTTCACCCGATTCATCACATACATGTCTTCACACTCTTCACCCGATTCATCACATGATGATGTCTTCACACTCTTCACCCGATTCATCACATGATGATGTCTTCACACTCTTCACCCGATTCATCACATGATGATGTCTTTATACTCTTTACCCGATTCATCACATGATGTCTTCACACTCTTCACCCGATTCATCACATGATGATGTCTTCACACTCTTCACCCGATTCATCACGTGATGATGTCTTCACACTCTTCACCCGATTCATCACATGATGATGTCTTCACACTCTTCACCCGATTTATCACATGATGATGTCTTCACACTCTTCACCCGATTTATCACATGATGATGTCTTTATACTCTTTACCCGATTTATCACATGATGATGTCTTTATACTCTTTTACCTGATTCATCACATGATGTCTTCACACTCTTCACCCGATTCATCACATGATGACGTCTTCACACTCTTCACCCGATTCATCACATGATGATGTCTTCACACTCTTCACCCGATTCATCACATGATGATGTCTTCACACTCTTCACCCGATTCATCACATGATGATGTCTTCACACTCTTCACCCGATTCATCACGTGATGACGTCTTCACACTCTTCACCCGATTCATCACATGATGACGTCTTCACACTTTTCACCTGATTCATCACATGATTTGCGCCTTTACACTCTTCACCCGATTCATCACATGGCGTCTTCACACTCTTCACCCGATTCATCACATGATGATGTCTTCACACTCTTCACCCGATTCATCACATGTTGCGTCTTTACACTCTTCACCCGATTCATCACATGTTGCGTCTTCACACTCTTCACCCGATTCATCACATGTGGCGTCTTCACACTCTTCACCCGATTCATCACATGATGAATTCTTCACACTCTTTACCCGATTCATCACATGATGATGTCTTCACACTCTTCACCCGATTTATCACATGATGATGTCTTTATACTCTTTACCCGATTTATCACATGATGATGTCTTTATACTCTTTACCCGATTCATCACATGATGTCTTCACACTCTTCACCCGATTCATTACATGATGTGTTCTTCACACTCTTCACCCTATTCATCACATGTCTTCACACTCTTCACCCTATTCATCACATGATGATGTCTTCACACTCTTCGACAGATTCATCACATGACGATGTCTTCACACTCTCCTACAGATTCATAACATGGCGATGTCTTCACACTATTCACCCGATTCATCACATGATGATGTCTTCACACTCTTCGCCCGATTCATCACATGTCTTCACACTCTTCACCCGATTCATCACATGTCTTCACACTCTTAACCCCATTCATCACACGCCATTACACTTTTCACCCGATTCATCACATGTCTTCACACTCTTAACCCGATTCATCACACGCCATCACACTCTTCACCCGATTCATCACATGATGATGTCTTCAGACTCTTCACCCGATTCATCTCTTGTCTTCAGACTTTTCACCCGATTCATCACATGATGATGTCTTCACACTCTTTACCCGATTCATCACATGATGATGTTTTCACACTCTTAACCCGATTCTTCACACGCCATCACACTCTTCACCCGTTTCATCACATGATGATGTCTTCACATTCTTCACCCGATTTATCACATGATGATGTCTTTATACTCTTTACCCGATTTATCACATGATGATGTCTTTATACTCTTTACCCGATTTATCACATGATGTCTTTATACTCTTTACCCGATTCATCACATGAT
>NC_134836.1:63413319-63556944 GCF_004210375.1 Tachypleus tridentatus | reverse complement strand
CTTGGAGAAACAAATACGTTTGAAAACATATATTAACAAAGTAATTTTGGTTGGTATTGTTTTCTATGTTTCTTGTTAAACATCGAAATACATAATGAGTTGTATATGTGTTGCACATATCACGTGTACCGAAACTGTTTTCAGCGTTGTAACAAAGCGGACTTATTAGTGAGCTACCAGAGAACAGCAGAAATATAATTACAGAAACACATAACCAATATTCTAAGAACGTTTACAATAAGTTTCAAATGTATATTGATCTGATTATAGAAACATTAACCATGGCTACAAGTTACAACGAAATAATAATAAGCAGTTTAAATATTGAAATCCTATTTAAATTCCGACAGCGACTCAGTTGATTAGATTATGGCATGAGTCTAAACTTTCAATGAAAACAATAATTAGATTTGCTCAGACACAAGTTTCTCTATCATAACTCCCTGCTCCTCACAGTACCACAGAGGTAAATCTGAAGGCTAATAATGCTAGAAACCAGAACTCGATATCCAAGGTGGGCATGACACAAATAAACCATTCGTGTAGCATTGTTATTAAATATAAACGAAAAACTATGGTAAAATGTGAACACTACTCAATATATTCATACTATTAAAAACTTAATCCAAATGAAACATCTCAAAATTAGATTTCAAGTCGGTTAAAATATAGGGGCTATAAGCTAAAGTGTGTGTACTTGAGAAAAACAAATCACAGCCATTCTATAAACCGCTATGCCGCGACTAAAAATAATACACATCAAAATGTTATGAGTTTCATTGTTTGTTTATTTGTATTTCAACACAACGTGGTATCTCTGCTTTGCCCACCATGAATATCAAATTAAGTTTCTAGCGTCGTAAGCATGCAGCCCTACCATTGTGCACTGAGGGCCTTTCATTAATCAACAATAATTGTATATCATCAAATTATTTACAATAAGCGTGAGTCATAACTTATATATTTATACATTTTGTTGTTAGGATTATTCATTTTTTATCAAGTTAACTTATACGATATTGTTAGAAAAATATAATTATTTCTGTCTTGTTCTTTGTTTTTTGAGACACTATACAAGAACTTATTTAGCATAAGTTACAGGATATGTAATAACTTTTTAAACTTGGGCATTTCCGCTATAGTTTAAAGTTGTGCAGTTTAATACTTTAAAGTATCTGATTTTTCCCAAGGTTTATTAGGATATATGGAGATCCACCCAATAAAAATAAAAACAGTGTTGAGGCAAATCTTCTGAACAGATAAAATAGATTACTACAAGACCTTTGGGGTTGGAATATTGTCTTTCAATTAACATTAGCTCTATGGGGAGAATACTGCATATAGTTACTATCAGCCTTTCTTTGAGATTGTTGTTTGGCAGATTATTCATGATGAAGCTTTGTACAATGAACGGCAACTGCCTGTCGTAGAGACACAAATGCAGAGGAAGACGTTTTCTAAGTTTTCCACCTTTCGTCAATGTGTGTGTAGGTGCTGATTGTCTTTTAGAGAGGGAATTTCATTTAGAATCAACCAATGGCAGCCACAGGTTACCCACCTCTAAACTGGAATCTCTGTTTAGTGAAGGTTTAATAATGTTAATATAAAATGATTCTTTGATTTTCTTGTCTTCCAGAATTTGTCTGTGTTGGTGATTCTAGTTTTCTCCCAGTTTATTCTGTGTCCAGTTAACGTTTCATGCTCCGCAATGGCTGAATTTTGTGTTTTCATGAACCTTGTACTATATTTATGTTCTTTTATTCTGGTCACAAGTTTTCTTCCCATTTCTCCAATGTATGTATTATTGTAGGAACAAGGAATTTCATATATAACGTGTTTCAGATGCTCTTTGGTAGATCGCTGTTTGTTTTTTACCAGAATGGACCTTTAGGTATTGTAAGATTTCCACCGTACTTCTATGTTGAATTTTTTGGTTATGCGTTTCAGTGTTTCACTGAAATGTTGTAGGTATGGTAGGTAAATGTTGGTAGTGGTGGTGACTCTCTGATCTTTTTTTTTCTGTCCTGGTCTTCTTCAAGGTGTTTTTGATGAAGGAAGAGATGTAACCATTCTGTTAATAACTCTCTACGATCTTTTGGTGTTCTGCTTATGGATATCTTATCGCCAATGTTTTCTGCTCTCCTGTTTAAGCATTGGATTCTACCATATTTTATCGAGGTTGGATGATAGAACTGGAAGTTTAGGTATCTGTCTGTGTGGGTGGGTTTTCTGTATGCAGTTGTTGTTATTTGTCTTGCTTGTGTGTGATGATGAGTATATCAAGAAACGATAGACTGTTTTGATCCTCTATTTCCATAGTGAAGTAGATTCTTCTGTCTATGGAATTAAGATGTTCTAAGAAGGCTGGTAAGTTTTCATGACCATGAGGTCAAATAACGAAGGTGTTTCTAGAAACTTGGTTTTTAGGCTTGGATGAAAGGGCCCTTCCATGAAAATGTCTGCTAGGATTGGAAAAACTGGTGATCCCATGGCTAGACCATCTGTTTGTTTAAAATTCCTCGTTGTATCGGAAATAGGTTGATTGTAAGCAAATGGTTGTTAGTTCCATTATTGAGTCTATTTTCATATCTCTTCTGTGTAGCAGAGAGTTGTCATTCAGCAGTTGTTGTCTGGGTGATGTGAAAGGGTTACTGAGGTTGGAACATTGGTAAATAAATCTGTGACATCAAAACTGACCAAAATATCCTGGGATTTGATGTATAGGTTTCTGAGTTGTTCTATGAAATCTGTTGAGTTTGGAATGTGATGTTCAGTGTTTTCTCGTAGTGGAGATAAGATAGGTACAAGGAAAGTAGTCAGTTGATGGCAAGGAAAGTTTTGAGCACTGACGATAGGCCTTAGAGGTATATTAGGTTTGTGTACCTTAGGTAGTCCGTAAAACTGAGGAGGGAAATTTTCCTTGACTCTTAAGTCTTTGGTTACTTTTTCGTTGATTAAGCCTTGTTTCTTTAGTTTGTTCAGTGTTCTATTGATGAGTCTATCTTTTCTGTAGGATCATTGGTGTTCATTTTATATATAGACGTCAACATTATAACACAAGAAGACAGTACAGTCATCCTAGACATCAAGGATGACTGTACTATTTGCTTTGTGTTATAATGTTGATGTCTAGGATATTCTATACTATTTCCTTTGTGTTATAATGTTGATGTCAGGGATGACAGGGATGGTTCATTGTGTTGCATTCATGTTTAGTGATGTTCAGTTTTGGTTTCTTGGTCTTCCTGAGGATGGTGTAATTTTGATGTCGGAATTGATACAATGATACATATATTGGAGAAATGGGAAGAAAACTTCTGACAAGAATAAAAGAACATAAATATAGTAGAAGGCTCATAAAAACACAAAATTCAGCAATTCCAGAGCATGAAACGTCAACTGGACATAGAATAAACTGGGAGAAAACAAGAATCACCGACACAGACAAATTCTGGAAGACAAGAGAAATCAAAGAATCATTTTATATTAACATCATTAAACCTCCATTAAACAGAGATTCCGGATTACAGGTAAGTGGCCTGTGGCTGCCATTGGTTGATTCTATAGGAAATATCTAATCCAACCAAGCATAACACGCTCTCCGCAATCCACCAAGACACTATAAAAGACCGTCATCACCTATAAACACACTGACTTAAGACAAAAGCCGAAAGACCTTCGAAACGTCTTCCTCTACACTTGTGTCTCCACAACAGACAGTTGCCGTCCATTCTACCAAGTCTCATCATAATCTCAGCACTGTGTGAAGGTATATTGTCATTAAATTACTACTAGATCTATTGGCAGAATATTGTCTTTAAATTACTACTAGATCTGTTGACAGAATATTGTCTATAAATTACTTCCAGCTTGTTTGAATGAATATTGTCTTTAAATCACTGACAGCTCTGTGTGAAAGAATATTTGTCTTAAAATTACTACCATATATTTTTGGGAGGAATATTGTCTATAAATTACTACCAGATCTTCTGGGAGAATATTGTTTTTAAATTACTACCATATATTTTGGAGAGGAATATTGTTTTTAATTACTACCAGATCTTTGGGGAAATATTGTTTTTAAAGTACTACCAGATCTGTTGGTAGAATATTGTCTTTAAATTACTACCGTATTTTTTGGGGAGGAATATTGTCTTTAAATTACTACCATATTTCTTGGGGAAGAATACTGTGTTTAAATTACTTCCAGCTCTATATGAATGAATAATGTAATATCTTTTATTACTACCACCATATATTTTGGGAAGAAATATTGTTTTTAAATTACTACCATATTTTGGGGAGGATTATTGTGTTTAAATTAATGACAACTCTGTGTGAATGATTGTTTTTTTAACTTGCTACCTGATCTGTTGGGAGAATATTGTCTCTTTTATTACTACCATATATTTTGGGAGGAATATTGTTTTTAAATTACCGCCATATTTGTTGGGGGAGAATATTGTCTTTAAATTACTACTAAATATGTGGGGGGTATATTTTCTTTAAATAACTACCATCTTTGTGTGAACAAATATTGTCTTTGACAGCTTTTCCATAGAACAAGGTGTGTGAGACAGTGTAGATTTACAAGTTTGATTATGTGAATAGATGTCCGAGAAATGAGTGGAGACAGTCATAACATACAAGTAGGGTATAGCACAGATTATAACATCCAAGTTATAACATGCAAACTAAAACAACCAGATTGCCATACAGCTTATTATGAAAGTTATAATAGCCATGTTACCATACACTTTATGATGCAAATAATAATGTAGATATTATAACGGTCAGGTTAATCATGCAGGTTATAACACACAGGTTATACCATACAGTTATTATACAGTGTATCATACAGATTATCAGCTAGGCTATAACATTCAAGTTAGTTTACACTTTATCATGCAGATTATAACATATAGGCTATAACAACCAGGTTTTCAAAGAAAGTTATAATTCAGGTTATAACATACGTGTTATCAGCCAGGTTATAACATACGGGTTATCATGCCTGATTTTGTTTTGAATATTCTGACTTTCACACTATTTTTGTGTTTTGTGGTTCCTGTGTTTTACGGTTTGTGTCCCTGTGTGTTATGTTTAATAAACAGTTTTTATTGATTAAGCCTACATTATTTTAAAGTAAACTTTGCTATAATAGAAAAAACAACAACATATTTTCAAGTACCAATCATACAGCCCAAAACATTGAGGGTTACAGTACCATCTGTAGCAGATGACATTGACTTCTGTTGACGTCCTCTCCAAAGTTTTGCTTTAATTACCCGTCACTGTCTAGTCGTTATTAGACGTACTCTGTTGACTTGTGTCTGTGTAGGGTTAAGTGAGAACGAGCACAGTATCACAACTACATGAAAGTGACAAGGAACATGACGCGAAGAATTAATCAGATGACAAGGAAACTTTGCATCGTGATAGGGTTAATTAACACACATTTTTGTTAACTGTTGATTGTCTTCAAAACTTTTAATTAGTACTACTTGTTTTTGGTGCTGACCTTACGAATTAACAGACTTTTAACGTTGCACGCCTCGCATCAAGGACTTTCAATTATTCGCATTTGTTACAATTACGTGTAAGACTAGTTGGCTGAAATTAACCTGTAAAATTATTAGTTCACCAGCAGTTGAATGATCTTTACGTCTGTTACGCACATAATTATCTTAAATACTGATTCATATTGCTGGGTTTCAATACCTGTGGCAGGCAGCGAACTAATAAGCATTTATTTAGCTTTGCACTTAACACAAACATCATTTATATAATTATTTATGTTTCCATTAGATAAAATATTTTATACAGATCTTATCACTAAACATGTTCGTTCTTTCCGTCGTAGAGGTATTGTAAACTGACGGTCTATCCTACTGAATGTTCTCGTTGATAAAAATTATTCCATGAGTTGACGATGGATGTGTTGCTCATGGTTCTCTAAGCAACAGTACACTACTTTATCAAGATTGATCTCCGTCTGGAAATGACAACAACAAAGTAAGGCTTTCGGACCTCAGGCGTACATTCACGTACCTAAAACATTAAAATATGAAATAAATATTCATACTATTTAATATAAAGACATACTGCTTATTTTGTGGACACAGTACCAGCGTATTTATGTCCGATCCGGCTATTGAAACCAGTGCCGGGGAGACGTAATCTATTCTTGTATACTAGATGGATTATGAAACACATGCAGAGAGGCATGGTATGCTTTTAAACATGAAGTCTTACAAGTGAGTCTTTTGATACTGCAAATTGGCATGACTTGGCAATATGTACTGTAACGACGTGGTGAGGCTTCAGAAATGTGATCATTGAATATGCTTTATCTCTACGTTTACCGGTTTATTGATTATTTAACAATGGAGAAGAACTGTTGTATCTGCTATTTACTTATACTTTAAATTTCTGTAAAATGTATTTGATGATAGCTTTCCATGTATGGCTATTTAAGAGTCCAGCAACATAGTTGTAATGTTTACTTCATAGTTAGAAAAACATTCAAAAATATGCAATAATTAATTTATTGAAATAGCGATAACTACAACTGCATTCTCTCCTGTTCTGTACATGCATACATAATAGTAACTTTATACCAGGGAGCTTTAAAGATTTGATTTCTAGCGAATTTTTACAGCACTTTTTGAATTGTAATTCGCAAAAACTAGAATTAATCATTTATAGTCTGTTTCTAATTGTCGGGGACCCGGCATGGCTAAGTGGTTAAGGAACTCGACTTATAATCGAAGAGTCACCCGTTCGAATCCTCGTCACACCACTCATCGCCAACTCTTAAGTTATTCTTTTACCAACGAATAATGGGATTGGTCGTCACATAATAACACCCCCATGGCTGAAGTGCTTGGTGAGACAGATATTCGAACCCTCATCCTAACCACAAGACATGCCAGACCTCAGTCACGAGGAATACTTTTCACGTTACCATTTCTTACAATAATTTGTCCTTAAAAGATTTAATCTTTATTGAAATAAACAACAAGTTATTTAAACAACATAGCATTAATAACCAATGAAAGTTCATTAATTTAACCCATTTCAGCAGTTCTCTTGTTAGTCACGAGTATGTTTATTGGACTTACAACGCTGAAATCATGAGTTCGATTCTCCGTAGTAAACACAGTGGATAGCACAATTCATTTGTGCTATAAAACAAACAAACTTCAGGCACACCTATATTGTTAAATACGTATGTTAGTCCTGAAATACGTACACACATTAAAATGTATTCTGATTCGAATCACAAGATCCTTTTGAGAACTCCGATAAATCAGTCAACAATAATACAACAGTTTCCCGCGTACATTAACTGACATGTGATCATGAACAAATTACGTCATTTCCTTTTCAGGTTCAATGGATTCTCTACTAATTTTTTTTCCTTTATATTATACCGACTTCGTGGTTCAAAACTTAGCTGGAGAAACTATGTAACAAAAAGAATTTGAAAGAGTTGAGAGAAAAAAATATTTAAAATATGGTAGAAGACTGAAACGATAAACCTTTAACAGGGTGATTACCATATAATAGTGTGGAGAAAAAGAACCTTTAACAGGGTGATTACTGTATAATAGTGTGGAGAAAAAGAACCTTTAACAGGGTGATTACTGTATAATAGTGTGGAGAAAAAGAACCTTTAACAGGGTGATTACTGTATAATAGTGTGGAGAAAAAGAACCTTTAACAGGGTGATTACTGTATAATAGTGTGGAGAAAAAGAACCTTTAACAGGGTCATTATTGTATAATAGTGTGGAGAAAAAGAACCTTTAACAGGGTCATTATTGTATTATAGTGTGGAGAAAAGAACCTTTAACAGGGTGATCACCGTATAATAGTGTGGAGAAAAAGAACCTTTAACAGGGTGATTACTGTATAATAGTGTGGAGAAAAAGAACCTTTAACAGTGTGATTACCGTATAATAGTGTGGAGAAAAAGAATGGTGTATTATATATATTTTAATTATACAAACTAAGCCTAATGATTATTATTCAACTTATTACCATATAACAGTCTGGACTAACAGAACAATAAATTATATATATATTTCTTACTACAGAAACTAAACCTAATATTTATTATTCAGCTTACTGTCCTGAAAATCCGCTCTTATCTTACTATCTAAATACGCAAGCAAATACGCTTTAGTTTGTATTTTGTATAACAAATTAACAGTTTATCAAAGTTTTAAAAAGGTCAAATGTTAGGACGTTGAATATCAGGTATATTTATTGCTGGTATTAAGCCTGTTTTGTTTTAACAAAGCCACATCGAGCTATCTGCTTTATCCAACTAGAGGAATCGAACCCCTAATTCTACTTTTGTAAATCCAAAGACTTAACATTGTCCCATCGGGGGATAGAATTCAGTATGCTAAAATTAAGCCCTAATTAAACAAAAGAAAAATGAACACATATTACAGTTTTAATTTCTTACAGAAAGATAACATGTAAATAAATGTTTCTAATTCTTCAAACACCAATAACATACCTTGATAAATTATCTCTATCAAATATAGGCTATACTTAATAAAGGCTTAACTAAAATTAGGTTTAGCACAAGCGGTGTCTGTGATTACAATTATTTTATATTTTTATAAAAATGCTATGTTCACAGAGTATTACTGCAATAAAAGTGCTAGTTTGATCGCAAACTGTTTTTAGGTTTCTGCTAGTTTATAATTAATGTCATAAACTTCTCTTTGTTGTGGTAACGCAGAGATTGTGGATTTTCGTCTATCATTATGAAATGACATTGCCTCGTACAGCTTGAAAAAATCACCCAAAAACGTATAATGTTCTTACAGAAAGATAACATATAAATAAATGTTTCTAATTCTTCAAACACCAATAACATACCTTGATAAATTATGTAAAATTCCCATTTCAAGAAAAATATTCAAAATCCGATAATTCGGTCCAGATTTAGTTTTCGATATTTCAAAGATAAACTTTGCACCATTTAAGTGGAATTGGAATAAATGCTTCCAGAAAAGTTTTTTTTATTTATATTTTCCAGAATGTTTCTGTCACTTTTATTCCAAACGTAACCTATAAAGGGAAAATGATTACCCAGTTGTACTCATACAAACTTTAATGCTGACCAATCAGTATGTTCCGCCTACCTCACAAGTAAATAATATTCCTCCTTTCTGAGACTCTACAAAGTTTCACATCACTTTATCCTATAATTAAGAACAGTTGTATTTCTAATCGTCAATGAGAAATACAAACATGTAACTTAAATTTTTCTACTTCTAAATAAGAGATGTATTTTTGCTGCAGCAGGAATGTGTTGTACATTAACTGAAACTTCACGTGTTAGATACTCGAAAATGAAAGAGCTTTTTTCTGTAATGTTTACAAGGTTACTGCACGCGAAGGTCCTTTTCCGAATCACATATTTCACGCAATAAGTAAGAGGTGTCTTCGTTATTTTACCCAGTAAGTAAGATACACCTTCTTTATTTTACCCAGTAAGTTAGAGGTACCTTCCTTATTTTACCCAGTAAGTAAGAGGTACCTTCCTTATTTTACCCAGTAAGTTAGAGGTACCTTCCTTATTTTACCCAGTAAGTAAGAGGTACCTTTATAATTTTACCCAGTAAGTGAAAAGAGTTTAATGCGTTTTAAAAAATAAACTTATTTAATTATGCATCTCTTCCCAGAAGTTTTCCAGCACTTACAGACTACGCAGAAAAATTCGGATATCCAGAGAGCGCTTTGATTTTGCATGAATCTCAGTGACCAGTATATCATTGTTGTTAAAATGCAACCAACCTATCACACGGGAGGACAGAGCACGTGCTATCCACGTGAACTGACTCTGATTGCCTCCTCCGAAAAAAGTAATTTTGTTAATCAAATTGATCACGGCCTGGTATTGCCAGGTGAGTTAAGGCGTTCGACTCGTAATTCAAACAGGGTTTGAATACCTGTTGCACCAAACATTCTCGCCCTTTCGGCCGTGGAGGCGTTATAATGTGACAGTCAGTCTCATTATTCGTTGGAAAAGAGTAGCCCAAGAGTTGGCGGTGATGACTAGCTGCCTTCCTTCTTGTGTTACACTGCTAAATTAGGGACGACTAGCGCAGATAGACCTCGTGTAGCTTTACGCAAAATTCAAAAACAAACAGATTAATCAGTGTTTCGAGATGAAATCCAAAAACTCAGAGCACTGACAAGACATAACCGTTCTCTCTTTGTATATAGACATCTATTTTCAAATATTGATACATGACATTTGTAGGTTTAATTTAACAATTCTCTTTCTATTGAAACTATTTCATCACTATAATATTTTATTAATCCTATTTTACTGTATTCACTTTCATGAAATGAAATTTCCAGTTTACATTACATAAAAACCTGTGGTTTAGTTTCCGTTTCATACTTTACACGTACTGTCTACACACACACACATCCAACAAGTTCTGAGGTCTATATTACTAGGAGTTCTCCTTGTAGTTGCTCTGATATTTACTGCACTGTCGCCGAGCCTGGAAATTACTTAGAAAAGACGAGTAATGGAATGAAGTGCTGGTGAACGAACAGCAGTGTAAGTGATTTCATAGTGCGAGGAGAAGTACAAAACACTTTAAGGAATGAACGGAGCCAATTTATTATACTGTGGTCATCTTTAAGTCATAGTGTAACGTGCATAATGACAATCTTGACTGATAAGTCATAGTGTAACGTGCATAATGACAATCTTGACTGATAAGTCATACTGTAACGTGCATAATGACAAACTTGACTGATAAGTCACAGTGTAACGTTCATAATGACAAACTTGACTGGTAAGACATAGTGTAACGTGCATAATGACAAACTTGACTGATAAGTCATAGTGTAACGTGCATAATGACAAACTTGACTGATAAGTCATAGTGTAACGTGCATAATGACAAACTTGACTGATAAGTCATAGTGTAACGTGCATAATGACAAACTTGACTGATAGGTCATAGTGTAACGTGCATAATGACAAACTTGACTGATAAGTCATAGTGTAACGTGCATAATGACAAACTTGACTGATAAATCATAGTGTAACGTGCATAATGACAAACTTGACTGATAAGTCATAGTGTAACGTGCATAATGACAAACTTGACTGATAAGTCATAGTGTAACGTGCATAATGACAATCTTGACTGATAAATCATAGTGTAACGTGCATAATGACAAACTTGACTGATAAGTCATAGTGTAACGTGCATAATGACAATCTTGACTGATAAGTCATAGTGTAACGTTCATAATGACAAACTTGACTGATAAGTCATAGTGTAACGTGCATAATGACAAACTTGACTGATAAGTCATAGTGTAACGTGCATAATGACAAACTTGACTGATAAGTCATAGTGTAACGTGCATAATGACAATCTTGACTGATAAGTCATAGTGTAACGTGCATAATGACAAACTTGACTGATAAGTCATAGTGTAACGTGCATAATGACAAACTTGACTGATTACGCGTTCATTTTTTGATAACAGTTTTTATTTTCTGACGAATAAAGAGATAAAGTGTTAATTTCAGTCACTTGCTATTGAAACTTCTGATAAGAATTTAGTGATTTTACAGATAAGGTTTCAATATTTGAGTAAAATGAGTGAATCCAACAAATGAGTGATAACATGGTGTTTCTAATTAATGTGTTGTAAGCCTTAATTATATCTTCTATTTAATGAAACTTTAAATGTTCTGTTCCACTCTTTAAACACATTATAACGAGAGTTCTAATTTTATGACATGTTCTCATGAAACGAATCTTCTGTCTTTTGTCTAGTTAATTAAACAATTTCGTTAATATTTTTGTGGTAATATACATATGTTTATCATGTTTTTCTGAAATTCCAGTAAACAAGCTCCAGGAATATCAACACTAGTTGTCTCTAATTACACTGTGCAAGAAAAAGTTTTACTTTTTCTTGTTCCTGGACAGAAAGTGTTATTTACCAATTACTTATACTTAATGTACTAAAATAAATATAAAACACGTATTTTTCTCTTCAAACTTTGCTTTTGTGATCTGGGAGTGTATAAAGAAAACATGATGGGAGACTATATTTGGTAGCTGACACGAGAAAGTGATTTACATTACAGTCGCAAATCTCGAAAAACTACTCACTTCTAGACATTTCTGTATAACTTTAGTATAAATACATGTAAATATTGATTCATATGTTGTTTTATTCAGACCTTTTGTAAATGAAAATGTACAAATTTGCCCGTTTTTACTTAGAAAATAGGTTAATTTATAAAGAAGGAGCATGTTTTGGTGTAAAGGGGATTCGAACGTATGGTCCTCAAATAACAAATTGTGTGCCTTAAACACTTGACCATGTTGGGCTTTCTGGTATTGAAACCTAATTTTTAGTTACATAAGCCTTTGGACTTACCACTGAGTAAAATGTTAGGCTTTTATGTAATAAAGAATAATTAGATTTAAAACCGATTATTTTCTAATTATTTATTTAAAAATAGAGATAGTTCTAGTTTGCACGGTGTCATAGTTTTTATACATCCATATATTAATTCAAGTTCTTTTTTTACAGCTTTTACTACGTATTAGAGAGCATTATAGGAAACCTAATAGATATCTAACTGAGTGATATTAGATAAGGTAAGTCAAGGACAACAAGAGACTGTTTGGGTTTTCAAAGTTGTCCCTGCACATCCTCAATTGAAAAAAGTAAAAACTTAAATCCATACTTTTATCCCAGGAAATTATTGATTTCCCTTCAAACTATTGTGTACCACACAGATCTATACCACAGCGACTCATTCCTTAAGTCAATTATCCCTTTAGAAAAACAAAAATCTCCTAACTGTTATGTGGCTTGTGTGGATGTCTACTTCTGTATTCTGGTTTTATGTTTTCAGAATATATCACAGAGAAACTGGACAACCTAATCTCACCGATAGTTTAATGAAATTCAGTAACGTCTATATTTCTCTTCTTACTTTCTCTGGATAAAACAAGTTAAAACATAATAACTTATCCCCACATTTTATCACTGGAATGATTTCAGTACACCTCTTCTCAGCTATTTTCAATAAGCCAATATATTTTCTTAGATAACTAGTCCAAATTATAAATATTACGGTATGTGAGGCATAAATGGTGATGTGTAAAGAGATAACTTATTTGACATATAATCAATGAACCTATAAATAGACTCACAAATACTACTGGGTTTGCTATTAGAACAGAGAACTATTTCGAATAATCTACTCAGTTTTCCACCATTATGATTAAATTCAGTTTCGTCTGTTGAATGCGTCTTCACCTAATTTTAAACGTATAATGAAATTATGCTAATTGGTCTAAGTGCATAAATGTTCACTTGTATCATTCAAAGACTTTGGTTTGATATCTTTTCAACCAACTAACTCATGAAACTCCTTAATATCCACAATACAGCTAGAAGTACATTAATGTTTTAGTTCCTTAATATCCACAATACAGCTAGAAGTACATTAATGTTTTAGTTCCTTAATATCCACAATACAGCTAGAAGAACATTAATGTTTTAGTTCCTTAATACCAACAATACAGTTGAAGAACATTAATGTTTTAGTTCCTTAATATCCACAATACAGCTAGAAATACACAAGTGCTTTAGTTCCTTAATATCTACAACACAGCTGAAGTACACAAAAGTTTAGTTCAATAATATCCACAATACAGCTGAAGTACACAAGAGTTTTAGTTTCTTAAAAATCCACAATACAGCCTGAAAAACACAAGTGTTTCAGTTCCTTAATATCCACAATACAGCCTGAAGTACACAAGTGTTTTAGTTCCTTAATGTCCACAATACAGCCAAAAGTACATTACTGTTTCAGTTCCTTAATATTTACAATACAGCTAGAAGTACACAACTGTTTTAGTTCTTTAATATCCACAATACAGCTAGAAGTACACAAGTATTTTAGTTCCTTAATATCCAAAATACAGCTAGAAATACACAAGTGCTTTAGTTCCTTAATATCCACAATACAACTGAAGTACACAAGTGTTTCAGTTCCTTAATATCCGCAATACAGCTAGAAGTACAAAAGTGTTTTAGTTCATTGATATCCACAATACAGCTAGATTTACACAAGTGTTTTAGTTCGTTAATATCCACAATACAGCTAGAAATACACAAGTGCTTTAGTTCCTTAATATCCACAATACAGGTGAAGTACACAAAAGTTTAGTTCCTTAATATTCACAATGCAGCTAGAAGTACACAAGAGTTTTATTTCAATAATATCCACAATACAGCTGAAAAGCACAAGCGTTTTAGTTACTTAATATCCACAATACAGCCTGAAGTACACAAGAGTTTTAGTGTCTTAAAAATTCACAATACAGCCTGAAAAACACAAGTGTTTCAGTTCCTTAATATTCACAATACAGCCTGAAGTACACAAGTGTTTTAGTTCCTTAATGTCCACAATACAGCTAGAAGTACACAACTGTTTTAGTTCCTTAATATCCACAATACAGCTAGAAGTAAACAAGTGTTTTAGTTCCTTAACATCCGCAATACAGCTAGAAGTACACAAAAGTTTAGTTCCTTAATATTCACAATGCAGCTAGAAGTACACAAGAGTTTTATTTCAATAATATCCACAATACAGCTGAAAAGCACAAGTATTTTAGTTCCTTAATATCCACAATACAGCTAGAAGTACACATGTATTTTAGTTCCTTAATATTCACAATACAGCCTGAAAAACACAAGTGTTTTAGTTACTTAATATCCACAATACAGCCTGAAGTACAAAAGAGTTTTAGTTTCTTAAAAATTCACAATACAGCCAAAAGTACATTAGTGTTTCAGTTCCTTAATATCCGCAATACAGCCAAAATTACACAAGTGTTTTAGTTCCTCGATATCCACAATATAACTAGAAGTACACAAGTGTTTTAATTCCTTAATATCTTCCATACATCTAGAAGTATACAAGTGTTTTAATTCCTTGATCTCCACACTACAGCTAGATGTATACAAGTGTTTTAGGTCCTTGATTTGCACAAAACAGTTGGAAGTATACAAGTGTTTTAGTTTCTTGATATCCACAATACAGCTAGAAGTACACAAGTGTTTTAATTTCTTTAATATCTACAATACAACTAGAAGTATACAAGTGTTTTAGTTCCTTGATATCCATAATACAGCTAGCACTCTAACTTAGTGATGATAAACTGAAAAAAGGCAGCTGGTCAATACCTTCTATCGCCACAATTTGGGCTTCTCTTTTACCAATAAGCAATGGGATTTATCGATTCATTATAGTATCCCGCCAGTTGAGGGATGAAACATGGATTCTAACCTGAGAATGTTCAGTTACTGTGTCCAAGTACACCTATTTAGTTGATACCTGGTATCTTATGTTTTTAGATATTACTTTGATATTTTATTAAAAATAAGAGATGTTGTTGTTAGTAAACAATTTATAGTAGGCTTAAGGGAAAGTCAATAGTTGAAACATTCATTACGATATCATTGTAATTAGATTTACAAGTTTAAACACTTTTGAGAAAGATTTAAAAATGGAAATTAACTTATTGAAATTGAAAGTGAAAAATCGGTTGAATCGATAAATGTTGAAGTGAGAAGAGTTGAGGCCTGCCATGCTTTGTAGTTAGGATTCTACACTCCCAATATAATAGGTATTAGTTTGAATACAATCCCCCAAAATGTTTGGCTTTCAGGTTTTTAGAGCATTATCACGTGTCCGTTCAATCCTCTTATTCGTTGATAAAACCTATCATAAGAGCTGGCGATAATGGTGGTGAATTCGCTCTGGTCCATCTCTCATAACACTATGTAACACAAATTTTGTTCCTGGATAGTATGTGTTATTTTTTACTGCTTATATTGTAAAAGTGCAGAAAATAGCCATTATTCCCTTGAAACTTTGCTTTATAATGTTACAGTTAATCCCACTATTCGTTGGTAAGAGAGTAACCCAAGAGTTGGCGATGAGCGGTGAGGACTAGTTGCCTTCCCTCTGTTTCAGCACTGCTAAATTAGAGAAGCCCAAGAGTTGGCCGTGGGTGGTGATGACTAGCTGCCTTCCCTCTGGTTAAGCATTGCTGAATTAAAGAAGTCTAAGAGTTGGCGGTGGGTGGTGATGACTAGTTGCCTTCCCTCTGGTTCAGCACTGCTAAATTAGAGAAGCCCAAGAGTTGGCGGTGGGTGGTGATGACTAGTTGCCTTCCCTCTGGTTTAGTTAGCACTGCTAAATTAGAGTAGTCCAAGAGTTGGCGGTGGGTGGTGATGACTAGCTGCCTTCCCTCTGGTTTAGTTAGCACTGCTAAATTATTAGAGTAGTCCAAGAGTTGGCGGTGGGTGGTGATGACTAGCTGCCTTCCCTCTGGTTAAGCACTGCTGAATTAAAGAAGCCTAAGAGTTTGCAGTGGGTGGTGATGACTATGCCTTCCCTCTGGTTCAGCACTGCTAAATTAGAGAATTAAATTTAAAAAAAAACTCCAACAACAAAGAAAGCTATGGTCAGTGAAAAGTAATTCTAATCATAAAACCTACAGTTAATTGTCAAGACGAGTTTAGACCTGAACTACTTTCAATAAAACTAAACCTGAACTACTGCCAATAACACTAGACCTGAACTACTTCCAATAACACTAGACCTGAACAACTGCCAATAACACTAGACCTGAACTACTGCCAATAACACTAGACCTGAACTACTGCCAATAAAACAAGACCTGAACTACTGCCAATAACACTAGACCTGAACTACTGCCAATAACACTAGACCTGAACTACTGCCAATAACACTAGACCTGAACTACTGCCAATAACACTAGACCTGAACTACTGCCAATAAAACAAGACCTGAACTACTGCCAATAACACTAGACCTGAACTACTGCCAATAACACTAGACCTGAACTACTGCCAATAACACTAGACCTGAACTACTGCCAATAACACTAGACCTGAACTACTGCCAATAACACTAGACCTGAACTACTGCCAATAACACTAGACCTGAACTACTGCCAATAACACTAGACCTGAACTACTGCCAATAAAACAAGACCTGAACTACTGCCAATAACACTAGACCTGAACTACTGCCAATAACACTAGACCTGAACTACTGCCAATAACACTAGACCTGAACTACTGCCAATAACACTAGACCTGAACTACTGCCAATAAAACTAGACCTGAACTACTGCCAATAACACTAGACCTGAACTACTGCCAATAACACTAGACCTGAACTACTGCCAATAACACTAAAGTTAAAATAACAAGCAGATAAAAGAACAACAATTTAACAGTCGTTTAAACAATGAAAAATAACAAAATAACAAAAATCGTTGATGTCGATATACTATTGCTTTAGTTTTCCTTTTTTATTTGTTGTTAACTTTAAAGATACACTCTGGACTATTTTTCCCATGTTCACCAAGGTTTCATAACCCGATTTTAACGCTATGAGGTCTCGGATTTTCAGCTACTTCACCAAAGAAGAGATTTACTATTTAATGTCATAAGGTTTCTTTACATTATTATTGTTTGTTTGTTTTTGAATGTCGCACAAAACTACACGAGGACTATCTGCGCTAGCCTTCTCAAATCTAGCAGTGTAAGACTAGAGGAAAAGCAGTTAGTCATCACCACCCACTGCAAACTCTTGGGCTACTGTTTTACCAACTAATAGTGGGATTGACCGTAACATCATAACGCCCACACGGCTGAAAGGGCGAGCATGTTTGTCGCGATGGGGACACGAACTCGCGACCCTCAGATTACGAGTCGCATGCCTTAACACGCTTGGCCATACCGGGCCACACTATTAGTGATTACACATTTTAGATTTTTTTTTTGTAAAGGGAAGGTTAAACAATGCAATTCGATTTACATATTATATAGTGTATATTAGTTTTATATAGCCTACTTCATATAACTGTTCTTGCTACCCAAGTGCCAAATTATTTTCTATTTCTGAGTGTTGTTTGGAACTCTGATCTCATAATATATGTAGAATAATTCCCAGTAAAGTGTTGAGGCCGTAAGGTTGGAAGTGACAAAGTTTTGACTTTTGTAAATTAAATTAAAGTTTTAACCTTGAGTTTAAAAATATGTCTTCGTTAATAATTATTGTTGGCACATTTCCTGCAAACTTTACAACAAACAACACTAATTAAAAAATATATCTAATACACAGGCCCATTAAACTTCAAATACTGTAGTGGTGATTCAATCAGGAACGACTCAGTGTTTTCACAACTACCCGTTTATTATCACATTGTTTTTACAACTACCCGTATATTATCACATTGCTTTTACAACTACCCGTTTATTATCACATTTCTTTTACAATTACCCGTGTATTATCACATTGTTTTTACAACTACCCGTTTATTATCACATTGCTTTTACAATTACCCGTGTATTATCACATTGTTTTTAAAATTACCCGTTTATTATCACATCGTTTTTACAACAACCACGTATTATCACATTGTTTTAACACCAGTGGTATCAGATTTTGAATAGCACCAGTAGTATCAGATTTTGAATAATACCAGTAGTAACAGATTTTGAATAACACCAGTAGTATCACATTTTGAATAACACCAGTAATATCTCTAAGGGTGAATATTACCACCGCCTTTGTAAACATGTCTTTGTAAACTATTTGTCTATAATATTGTTTCTGGATCAAATATTTTATCGGCTACAGGGTAAAAATATAAACACTTATAACGTTAATATATTTTACTTCGTACTTACTTCAACAATTACAGACAGAAAGGAATTTTAAGAAGCTCAGATAGCATTCAAGATAATTTTATCTTTTTAATTTCTTGTCTGGTGACGTAACCAGTTTTGTTACGCCAAATTGTGTTTATCTATTATATTTGTTATCATTTATGTCCTCAACATCAAATGTTTATTCCATAAATATTAACCTACCGAGTACACGCAAAAATTCCAAATATTTTAAAGTAAAATTAAGTGATTTCCGTCTGTGTCTGTTGTCGTTATTTGAAATTAAATTTGTTAAACGGATATTTATGAGTAACTTTTGTTAATATCCTAATTCGCTCATAATTTTTTTATGAATGCTCCTTGTTTCAATAATATCTAAAAACTAGACTGCACAATGTCAGAAGATAAAACACACTTTAAGTAGAATTTCACGGAGTAAATCAATAAATGCACTTTGTATATTATTTCAATCAAAGTCTGTAACGTGGGCTGTTTATGGCTTCACGTTATTTGTAGAATTCCCATTACACGTCAAAATGCAGAACTTATACAATGTTGTTAACAAAGGAGAAGACACATTAAAGTGCTGTCGAGAAGAAACATTAAGGTGCTGTCAAGAAGAAACATTAAAATGCTGTCAAGAAGAAACATTAAAGTGCTGTCAAGAAGAAACTGCTGTCAAGAAGAAACATTAAGGTGCAGTCAAGAATAAACATTAAGGTGCTGTCAAGAATAAACATTAAGGTGCTGTCAAGAAGAAACATTAAGGTGCTGTTGAGAAGAAACATTGAGGTGCTGTCAAGAAGACACATTGAGGTGCTGTCAAGAAGAAACATTAAGGTGCTGTCAAGAAGAAACATTAAGGTGCTGTCAAGAAGAAACATTAAGGTGCTGTCAAGAAGACACATTAAAGTGCTGTCGAGAAGACAGATTAAGGTGCTGTCAAGAAGAAACATTAAGGTGCTGTCAAGAAGAAACATTAAGGTGCTGTCAAGAAGAAACATTAAGGTGCTGTCAAGAAGAAACATTAAGGTGCTGTCAAGAAGA
The DNA here is from genome assembly GCF_004210375.1 of Tachypleus tridentatus. Taxonomy (NCBI): domain Eukaryota; kingdom Metazoa; phylum Arthropoda; class Merostomata; order Xiphosura; family Limulidae; genus Tachypleus; species Tachypleus tridentatus. Next base: position 63,537,094 of record NC_134836.1, on the reverse strand, counting down.
AACATTAAGGTGCAGTCAAGAATAAACATTAAGGTGCTGTCAAGAACAAACATTAAGGTGCTGTCAAGAAGAAACATTAAGGTGCTGTTGAGAAGAAACATTGAGGTGCTGTCAAGAAGACACATTAAGGTGCTGTCAAGAATAAACATTAAGGTGCTGTCAAGAAGAAACATTAAGGTGCTGTTAAGAAGAAACATTAAGGTGCTGTCAAGAAGACACACTAAAGTGCTGTCGAGAAGACACATTAAGGTGCTGTCAAGAAGAAACATTAAGGTGCTGTCAAGAAGAAACATTGAGGTGCTGTCAAGAAGAAACATTAAGGTGCTGTCAAGAAGAAACATTAAGGTGCTGTCAAGAAGACACACTAAAGTGCTGTCGAGAAGACACATTAAGGTGCTGTCAAGAAGAAACATTAAGGTGTTGTCAAGAAGAAACATTAAGGTGCTGTCAAGAAGACACATTAAAGTGCTGTCGAGAAGACACATTAAGGTGCTGTCAAGAAGAAACATTAAGGTGCTGTCAAGAAGAAACATTAAGGTGCTGTCAAGAAGAAACATTAAGGTGCTGTCAAGAAGAAACATTAAGGTGCTGTCAAGAAGAAACATTGAGGTGCTGTCAAGAAGAAACATTAAAGTGCTGTCGAGAAGACACATTAAAGTGCTGTCAAGAAGACACATTGAGGTGCTGTCAATAAGACACATTGAGGTGGTGTCAAGAAGAAACATTGAGGTGCTGTCAAGAAGACACATTAAGGTGCTGTTGCGAAGAAACATTAAGGTGCTGTCAAGAAGAAACATTAAGGTGCTGTCGAGAAGACACATTAAGGTGCTGTCAAGAAGAAACATTAAGGTGCTGTCGAGAAGACACATTAAGGTGCTGTGAAGAAGAAACATTAAGGTGCTGTCGAGAAGACACATTAAGGTGCTGTCAAGAAGAAACATTAAGGTGCTGTCGAGAAGACACATTAAGGTGCTGTGAAGAAGAAACATTAAGGTGCTGTCGAGAAGACACATTAAGGTGCTGTCAAGAAGAAACATTGAGGTGCTGTCGAGAAGACACATTAAGGTGCTGTCAAGAAGAAACATTAAGGTGCTGTCAAGAAGACACATTAAGGTGTTGTCAAGAAGAAACATTAAGGTGCTGTTGCGAAGAAACATTAAGGTGCTGTCAAGAAGAAACATTGAGGTGCTGTCGAGAAGACACATTAAGGTGCTGTCAAGAAGAAACATTAAGGTGCTGTCGAGAAGACACATTAAGGTGCTGTGAAGAAGACACATTAAGGTGCTGTCAAGAAGAAACATTAAGGTGCTGTCAAGAAGAAACATTAAGGTGCTGTCAAGAAGAAACATTGAGGTGCTGTCAAGAAGAAACATTAAAGTGCTGTCAAGAAGACACATTAAAGTGCTGTCAAGAAGACACATTGAGGTGCTGTCAATAAGACACATTGAGGTGGTGTCAAGAAGAAACATTGAGGTGCTGTCAAGAAGAAACATTGAGGTGCTGTCAAGAAGACACATTAAGGTGCTGTCAAGAAGAAACATTAAGGTGCTATTGCGAAGAAACATTAAGGTGCTGTCAAGAAGAAACATTGAGGTGCTGTCGAGAAGACACATTAAGGTGCTGTGAAGAAGAAACATTAAGGTGCTGTCGAGAAGACACATTAAGGTGCTGTCAAGAAGAAACATTAAGGTGCTGTCGAGAAGACACATTAAGGTGCTGTGAAGAAGACATATTAAGGTGCTGTGAAGAAGAAACATTAAGGTGCTGTCAAGAAGAAACATTAAAGTGCTGTCAAGAAGACACATTAAAGTGCTGTCAAGAAGACACATTGAGGTGCTGTCAATAAGACACATTGAGGTGGTGTCAAGAAGAAACATTGAGGTGCTGTCAAGAAGAAACATTGAGGTGCTGTCAAGAAGAAACATTAAGGTGCTATTGCGAAGAAACATTAAGGTGCTGTCAAGAAGAAACATTGAGGTGCTGTCGAGAAGACACATTAAGGTGCTGTCAAGAAGAAACATTAAGGTGCTGTCGAGAAGACACATTAAGGTGCTGTGAAGAAGAAACATTAAGGTGCTGTCGAGAAGACACATTAAGGTGCTGTCAAGAAGAAACATTGAGGTGCTGTCGAGAAGACACATTAAGGTGCTGTCAAGAAGAAACATTAAGGTGCTGTCAAGAAGACACATTAAGGTGCTGTCAAGAAGAAACATTAAGGTGCTGTTGCGAAGAAACATTAAGGTGCTGTCAAGAAGAAACATTGAGGTGCTGTCGAGAAGACACATTAAGGTGCTGTCAAGAATAGACATTAAGGTGCTGTCGAGAAGACACATTAAGGTGCTGTGAAGAAGAAACATTAAGGTGCTGTCGAGAAGACACATTAAGGTGCTGTCAAGAAGAAACATTGAGGTGCTGTCGAGAAGACACATTAAGGTGCTGTCAAGAAGAAACATTAAGGTGCTGTCAAGAAGACACATTAAGGTGCTGTCAAGAAGAAACATTAAGGTGCTGTTGCGAAGAAACATTAAGGTGCTGTCAAGAAGAAACATTGAGGTGCTGTCGAGAAGACACATTAAGGTGCTGTCAAGAAGAAACATTAAGGTGCTGTCGAGAAGACACATTAAGGTGCTGTGAAGAAGACACATTAAGGTGCTGTGAAGAAGAAACATTAAGGTGCTGTCAAGAAGAAACATTAAGGTGCTGTCAAGAAGAAACATTAAGGTGCTGTCAAGAAGAAACATTAAGGTGCTGTCAAGAAGAAACATTGAGGTGCTGTCAAGAAGAAACATTAAAGTGCTGTCAAGAAGACACATTAAAGTGCTGTCAAGAAGACACATTGAGGTGCTGTCAATAAGACACATTGAGGTGGTGTCAAGAAGAAACATTGAGGTGCCGTCAAGAAGAAACATTGAGGTGCTGTCAAGAAGACACATTAAGGTGCTGTCAAGAAGAAACATTAAGGTGCTATTGCGAAGAAACATTAAGGTGCTGTCAAGAAGAAACATTGAGGTGCTGTCGAGAAGACACATTAAGGTGCTGTCAAGAAGAAACATTAAGGTGCTGTCGAGAAGACACATTAAGGTGCTGTGAAGAAGACACATTAAGGTGCTGTGAAGAAGAAACATTAAGGTGCTGTCAAGAAGACACATTAAGGTGCTGTCGAGAAGACACATTAAGGTGCTGTGAAGAAGACACATTGAGGTGCTGTCAAGAAGAAACATTAAGGTGCTGTCGAGAAGACACATTAAGGTGCTGTCAAGAAGAACATTAAGATGCTGTCAAGAATAAACATTAAGGTGCTGTGAAGAAGAAACATTAAGGTGCTGTTGAGAAGAAACATTGAGGTGCTGTCGAGAAGACACATTAAGGTGCTGTCAAGAAGAAACATTAAGGTGCTGTCAAGAAGAAACATTAAGATGCTGTGAAGAAGAAACATTAAGGTGCTGTGAAGAAGAAACATTAAGGTGCTCTTGAGAAGAAACATTAAGGTGCTGTCAAGAAGAAACATTAAGGTGCTGTCGAGAAGACACATTAAGGTGCTGTCGAGAAGACACATTAAGGTGCTGTCAAGAAGAAACATTAAGGTGCTGTCAAGAAGAAACATTAAGGTGCTGTCAAGAAGAAACATTAAGGTGCTGTCAAGAAGAAACATTAAGGTGCTGTCGAGAAGACACATTGAGGTGCTGTGAAGAAGAAACATTAAGGTGCTGTCGAGAAGACACATTAAGGTTCTGTGAAGAAGAAACATTAAGGTGCTGTGAAGAAGAAACATTAAGGTGCTGTTGAGAAGAAACATTGAGGTGCTGTCGAGAAGACACATTAAGGTGCTGTCAAGAAGAAACATTAAGGTGCTGTGAAGAAGAAACATTAAGGTGCTGTTGAGAAGAAACATTGAGGTTCTGTGAAGAAGAAACATTAAGGTGCTGTCGAGAAGATATATTAAGGTACTGTCAAAAAGAAACATTAAGGTGCTGTGAAGAAGAAACATTAAGGTGCTGTCAAGAAGAAACATTAAGGTGCTGTCAAGAAGAAACATTAAGGTGCTGTGAAGAAGAAACATTAAGGTGCTGTCAAGAAGAAACATTAAGGTGCTGTCGAGAAGACACATTAAGGTGCTGTGAAGAAGAAACATTAGGGTGCTGTCAAGAAGACACATTGAGGTGCTGTCAAGAAGACACATTAAAGTGCTGTCAAGAAGACACATTGAGGTGCTGTGAAGAAGAAACATTAAGGTGCTGTCAAAAAGAAACATTAAGGTGCTGTCAAGAAGAAACATTAAGGTGCTATCAAGAAGAAACATTAAGGTGCTGTCAAGAAGAAACATTAAGGTGCTGTCAAGAAGAAACATTAAGGTGCTGTCGAGAAGACACATTAAGGTGCTGTGAAGAAGACACATTGAGGTGCTGTCAAGAAGAAACATTAAGGTGCTGTCGAGAAGACACATTAAGGTGCTGTGAAGAAGAAACATTAGGGTGCTGTCAAGAAGACACATTAAAGTGCTGTCAAGAAGACACATTGAGGTGCTGTGAAGAAGAAACATTAAGGTGCTGTCAAAAAGAAACATTAAGGTGCTGTCAAGAAGAAACATTAAGGTGCTATCAAGAAGAAACATTAAGGTGCTGTCAAGAAGAAACATTGAGGTGCTGTCAAGAAGAAACATTAAGGTGCTGTCGAGAAGACACATTAAGGTGCTGTCAAGAAGAAACATTAAGGTGCTGTCGAGAAGACACATTAAGGTGCTGTCAAGAAGAACATTAAGGTGCTGTCAAAAAATATTAAAGCTCTGTCAAAAGCAAGTTTAATTGGCACAATAACTTCAAAAAATAAGGTAAAATCAGTAAATGGGGATTAGAAATTTCCCACGAACCTCAGACACAAACAAACAAAGTAGGTGAGAATTTTAATGAATCGTGCTGTCAGAAATGCTAAGTTTTTAACTTTGATGAAAAATGTATCTCAGAAGAGCTGATATGGGTATTAACACTTTTACTGACAAGCAGAGAACAACGTTTCAACCTTCTTAGGTCATCTTCAAGTTAAGAAAGAGAGAGTTTGAAGATGATCGTTGTCGGACACATGTCTTAGGGACGAGAGTATAAATGGGTACGTGATTTTAGGGGGCGTTGCAGTTGGATGTTATGTTATTAATTAGTATAGGTATAAAGGTGTTCCTTTATATTGGTTTAATTTTGGTTTTAGTTGCTGTATAAGCCGGACGTCTTTGATTTTGCGTTTGCTTATATTTGTTTCCCTACTTAAAAATCTTGGTGTTTTCTGTGGTTATGTTGTGTTTATTTTATTTGTAGTGTTCAAAAATGTGTGAAGGTGTTTTGTTTTTGTTGTTCTTTGAATTTAGTTTCCATTTTACGGCTTGTTTCTCCAATATAGAAGTCGTGACAGTTGTTACATTGTATTTTATAAATTATACTCTCGTCTCTAAGATAGATGTTCAGCAACGGTCAGTTGCAATCTCTCTTTGTTAACCCGAAGATGACCTAGGAAGTTCGAAACGTTGTTCTCTTTTTATCAATAAAAGTGTTAATACTTATGCCAGGCGTTCTGAGATACATTTTGATTTAAAGTGGAGTTCTTGCCATCAAGAATAACTTTGATTAAGAATATGGATGTCTTACTTATATAGAAAACATGTTTACCTGGAAAATATTTTATACATTGTGTGGTCAGTGAGATACAGGTTCCATGAGTGTGGGAAAAAGATTAGAATTTCTCAAAATACGATTGTTTCAAGCTCGTGTTACGTTATATTCAAAATATATCACTAACTGACTAAAAATATATTTAACTGACGGACTAAAAATATCTAAGTTACAAATTAATAACAAAAAAACCCACTTTCAAAAAATAAAATGTTTATAGACGATTTGACTGAGGAATAAGATACGTTACTGCCTTTCTGACAATATTTGTAGTAACGTCGAACATTTATAATATTTTATCATTAGACAGTCAAGAAGTCTCAAAACGTTTATACATTTAAAGTATTAACACATCTCTAACGGATTAAACACACGTCACTGTCAACACAGATATCCTACAGAACAATCAGGTTTGTGTTACTATCAACACAGATATCCTACAGAAGAATCAGGTTCGTGATATTGTCAACACAGCTATCCTGCAGAACAATCTGGTTTGTGCAGTTATAGTTATAGTTACAGTATCAATTATAGTTACAGTTATAGTTATGTTTACAGTTAAAGTTATATTTATAGTCACAATTATAGTTATAAATACAGTTATAGTTAAAGTTACAGTTACAGTTATAATTGCAATTACTGTTACAGTTACAGTTACAGTTATAGTAACAGTTTCAGTTCTAGTTATAGATATAGTTATTGTTACATTTATAGTAATAGTTACAGTAAGAGTCAGAGTTACAGTCATAGTTACAGTTACAGTAATAATTATAGTTACAGTATCAATTATAGTTACAGTTATAGTTATATTTACACTTACAGTTATAGTTACACTTACAGTTATAGTTACAGTTCAGACAGGTTTCTTGTTAAAGCAGAAATATAAAGAAAGTTTCCTAATATTTACCACAGGCTATAAGTGTTAACAATACCTTATGAACACCAAGACAATCTCACACAGTGACTGATCAACAGGTAGAGACACACACACGGTGACTGGTCAACAGGTAGAGACACACACACGATCACTGGTCAACACGTAGAGACACACACACAGTGACTGATCAACAGGTAGAGACACACACACGATCACTGGTCAACACGTAGAGACACACACACGCGCGGTCACTGGTCAACATGTAGAGGCATACACACGGTCACTTTTTCCCTGTTTTCACTAATGTAGAGCTCCATTTTTCCCCTGTTTTCACTAACGCAAAATTCCTTTTCTCCCTGTTTTCACTAAGGTAAAGTTCCTTTCCCCCCTCTATTCAACTAGTTTAGAATTCCTTATTTCCCTGTTTTCACTAAGGTAGAGTTACTTTCCCCCCTCTATTCAACTAGTTTAGAATTCGTTATTTCCCTGTTTTCACTAAGGTAGAGTTCCTTTCCCCCCTCTATTCAACTAGTTTAGAATTCCTTATTTCCCTGTTTTCACTAATGTAGAGTTCCTTTTCTCACTTGTTTTCACTAATGTAGGTTTCTTTTTTCCCTGTTTTCACTAACGTTAAGTTCCTTTTCCCTGTTCACTAAATTTTTTTCCTGTTTCCATTAATGTAGAATTCTTTTTCCCTGTTTCCATTAATGTAGAGTTCGTTTTGTAACCTGTTTTCACTAATGTAGAGTTCCTTTTGTAATCTGTTTTCACTAATGTAAAGTTCCTTTTGTAACATGTTTTTACTAATGTAGAGTTCCCTTTGTAACCTGTTTTTACTAATGTAGAGTTTCTTTTGTAACCTGTTTTTACTAATGTAGAGTTTCTTTTGTAACCTGTTTTTACTAATGTAGAGTTTCTTTTGTAACCTGTTTTCACTAATGTAGAGTTCCTTTTGTAACCTGTTTTCACTAATGTAAAGTTCCTTTTGTAACCTGTTTTCACTAATGTAGAGTTTCTTTTGTAACCTGTTTTCACTAATGTAGAGTTTCTTTTGTAACCTGTTTTCACTAATGTAAAGTTCCTTTTGTAACCTGTTTTCACTAATGTAGAGTTTCTTTTGTAACCTGTTTTCACTAATGTAGAGTTCCTTTTGTAACCTGTTTTCACTAATGTAGAGTTCCTTTTGTAACCTGTTTTCACTAATGTAGAGTTTCTTTTGTAACCTGATTTCACTAATGTAAAGTTCCTTTTGTAACCTGTTTTTACTAATGTAGAGTTTCTTTTGTAACCTGTTTTCACTAATGTAAAGTTCCTTTTGTAACCTGTTTTTACTAATGTAGAGTTCCTTTTGTAACCTATTTTCACTAATGTAGAGTTCCTTTTGTAACCTGTTTTCACTAATGTAGAGTTCCTTTTGTAACCTGTTTTCACTAATGTAGAGTTCCTTTTGTAACCTGTTTTTACTAATGTAGAGTTCCTTTTGTAACCTGTTATCACTAATGTAAAGTTCCTTTTGTGACCTGTTTTTACTAATGTAGAGTTTCTTTCGTAACCTGTTTTCACTAATGTAAAGTTCCTTTTGTAACCTGTTTTTACTAATGTAGAGTTCCTTTTGTAACCTGTTTTCACTAATGTAGAGTTCCTTTTATACCCTGTTTTCACTAATGTAGAGTTCTTTTTATTACCTGTTTTCACTGTTTCACTAATGCTGATAACGTGCTGTCCACGGTTCATCTCTTCCCATTTTTATTCTATATTATATTGGTATGTGTTTGTATATTTATGTGTATAAATCGAATACTGAATTATTTTCCACAATCAATTTGTTCCGACCCATACTCCTGCTTAGTTGATACAATTCATTAAGTGTATCATCATGTAATCCGTAGAGCGCTTTTTCACTACAGCCATCGTTTTGGTAATTACATTTTTTGTGCTGTTTAATGTACCTAGTGAAGTATGTTATGTATTTTCAAGGAAAATAATCGAAGACCTTTGAGGTACGATGCTATTTGACGTTATAACAAAAACGTGATCGGTAATGTGGAGTGTGGTTATTGAAAATACTTACGATTAAATCTCACATTCGATTAAACAAGACTTGGCGATATGTTCTCCAATATTACAGAGTAAAATTTGACTAAACCGCATGTAGATAGCCCTTGTGTTGCCTGGCGTGAATTTTTAAACAGACAAACCTTCAGGTTGTGTAAAATTTCCCATTCCACGTAAGCCTAACGTGCACAGTGAACTAGTACTGTGAATCGCGTGACCTGAAACACATGCACGAGGTTAATTATGTGAACACATTAGATGCTGTGTATATAAAACCCAACAAAGATCTAATAACATAGTTAGTGAATTAATCATAAAACATGTGGCGGAAAACGTTAAACATTAGAATGAATATCTGTGTAGTATTGTATTTGTATTCTTAGGTTTAGTCTGACGGAATAAAGAAAACTTGAGAAACTGCATAACAAACAGTTATGGTGTATATTACCTTGTTCATGTGGATCTAAACCCTACCCCATGGAACAGATTCATGAATGAGTGAAACAAATAAACTGATTGGAACAATAGAGCAGTACTAACAGATATTCATCGTTCGATTACACTTAACTTTAAGTCTGGCATTTTCGCAGTATTAAAACATTTACACATGTTTGTTTTCTGTTAATTAGAATTAGATATATGTGCAAAAAAAGGCACTTCAGGTAGAAACTTTGATTAAGTACAAAGAACTGTTTTGATACAGAGAAGCGAGCGTAAAGAAAGCTTAACATTAACAAATATAATATCGATAGAAACTTTCGTTACAACACTATGGTCAGTTATGTTCCGTCTCACGTCCACGTTACGATCTCGACTCTAGCAACAGAAACTGAAATAAAAAAGGCATAAGTGAAAACCTGAGAGTGAAAGTAATTTTGGTTGTAGAGAGGATTTCAACCAGTTAGTATGGAATGTTACTATAAAGGCCTATGTACAAAACCTTAACTGTGAAAACAAAAGTATGTTTTTTTTTAAAAAAGCGTCTTTGTTTATGTGAGTGTGTGTGTGTTTTCATCAGCTTAAACTACTTAAGACATAAAATCCGATTAGGAGGTAAAACAAACTGTAACAGAGATCTAGTTTTTAAAGGTAAAAAACCTTCACAAACTGGGGTGTTTAGAGATATTGAAATCTCTCCTTTTTCCTCGCTCGCTACGAAACATTTGACGAGTTCGTGGAATAAATGTGGTTTCGAAGACAGGTGACATCTATCAATTTTAAGGATGTGATAAATTTCAAAAAATCTGTGAAAGTGAGAGAAGACCAAGACCAGTGTGGAGTGGTAGATAAACAAACTCCGCCTGGTAACTGGGATAAGTAGAACAAAGTGCTTTAGTATCTGTCGTAGGGGTGGAAACAGGAGATCTTCAAGAAAACCGACTTTCACGGGACAGACGCCGGACAGACCATCTCTCCTGTGCCCAAGCGGAAAAATAACCCGTGGTCATAATTAGGTGGGTTTATCAAACGTTTTTGTTCTGTTGACGCAGTGTAATCTCAGTTAAAATTTACTAAAATAATTGAAACGGAAGAGCTTCAAGAAAGAAAAAAACTTGAGTGATGAGTCAAATGAGACACTTTCAGAACTAACTAGTTTTTTTCACAGACGTATTTATGGTTCAGAGTGAGAGAGGCATACATCAACAAAATTATACCCGAATGTGTAGAATACTAGTGTGGATAATGTCATACGTTCTGAGCAAAATACAGTCTAACAGTTTGATCTCTTGAGAGAAAAACAAACTACTGTTATGTTTCCCAGTACATTGAACCAAAATACTGTCTAACAGTTCGATCTCTTGAGAGAAGAACAAACTACTCATGTTTCCCCGCACATTTAACCAAAATACAGTCTAACAGTTCGATCTCTTGAGAGAAGAACAAACTACTGTTATGTTTCCCAGTACATTGAACCAAAATACTGTCTAACAGTTCGATCTCTTGAGAGAAGAACAAACTACTCATGTTTCCCCGCACATTTAACCAAAATACAGCCTAACAGTTCGATCTCTTGAGAGAAAAAAAAACTACTGTTATGTTTTCCAGTACATTGAACCAAAATACTGTCTAACAGTTCGATCTCTTGAGAGAAGAACAAAATACTCATGTTTCCCCGCACATTTAACCAAAATACAGTCTAACAGTTCGATCTCTTGAGAGAAAAACAAACTACTGTTATGTTTCCCAGTACATTGAACCAAAATACTGTCTAACAGTTCGATCTCTTGAGAGAAGAACAAACTACTCATGTTTCCCCGCACATTTAACCAAAATACAGTCTAACAGTTCGATCTCTTGAGAGAAAAACAAACTACTGTTATGTTTCCCAGTACATTGAACCAAAATACTGTCTAACAGTTCGATCTCTTGAGAGAAAAACAAACTACTGTTATGTTTCCCAGCACATTGAACCAAAATACAGTCTAACAGTTCGATCTCTTGAGAGAAAAACAAACTACTGTTATGTTTCCCAGTACATTGAACCAAAATACAGCCTAACAGTTCGATCTCTTGAGAGAAGAACAAACTACTCATGTTTCCCCGCACATTTAACCAAAATACAGTCTAACAGTTCGATCTCTTGAGAGAAGAACAAACTACTGTTATGTTTCCCAGTACATTGAACCAAAATACTGTCTAACAGTTCGATCTCTTGAGAGAAGAACAAACTACTCATGTTTCCCCGCACATTTAACCAAAATACAGCCTAACAGTTCGATCTCTTGAGAGAAAAACAAACTACTGTTATGTTTCCCAGTACATTGAACCAAAATACTGTCTAACAGTTCGATCTCTTGAGAGAAGAACAAAATACTCATGTTTCCCCGCACATTTAACCAAAATGCAGTCTAACAGTTCGATCTCTTAAGAGAAAAACAAACTACTGTTATGTTTCCCAGTACATTGAACCAAAATACTGTCTAACAGTTCGATCTCTTGAGAGAAGAACAAACTACTCATGTTTCCCCGCACATTTAACCAAAATACAGTCTAACAGTTCGATCTCTTGAGAGAAAAACAAACTACTGTTATGTTTCCCAGTACATTGAACCAAAATACTGTCTAACAGTTCGATCTCTTGAGAGAAAAACAAACTACTGTTATGTTTACCCGCACATTTAACCAAAATACAGTCTAACAGTTCGATCTCTTGAGAGAAAAACAAACTACTGTTATGTTTCCCAGCACATTGAACCAAAATACAGTCAAACAGTTCGATCTCTTGAGAGAAAAACAAACTACTGTTATGTTTCCTAGCTCATTGAACCAAAATACAGCATAACAGTTCGATCTCTGGAGAGAAAAACAAACTACTGTTATGTTTCACAGTACATTGAACCAAAATACTGTCTAACAGTTCGATCTCTTGAGAGAAGAACAAACTACTCATGTTTCCCCGCACATTTAACCAAAATACAGCCTAACAGTTCGATCTCTTGAGAGAAAAAAAAACTACTGTTATGTTTTCCAGTACATTGAACCAAAATACTGTCTAACAGTTCGATCTCTTGAGAGAAGAACAAAATACTCATGTTTCCCCGCACATTTAACCAAAATACAGTCTAACAGTTCGATCTCTTGAAAGAAAAACAAACTACTGTTATGTTTCCCAGTACATTGAACCAAAATACTGTCTAACAGTTCGATCTCTTGAGAGAAGAACAAACTACTCATGTTTCCCCGCACATTTAACCAAAATACAGTCTAACAGTTCGATCTCTTGAGAGAAAAACAAACTACTGTTATGTTTCCCAGCACATTGAACCAAAATACAGTCTAACAGTTCGATCTCTTGAGAGAAAAACAAACTACTGTTATGTTTCCCAGTACATTGAACCAAAATACAGTCTAACAGTTCGATCTCTTGAGAGAAAAACAAACTACTGTTATGTTTCCCAGTACATTGAACCAAAATACAGCCTAACAGTTCGATCTCTTGAGAGAAAACAAACTACTGTTATGTTTTCCAGCACATTGAACCAAAATACAGTCTAACAGTTCGATCTCTTGAGAGAAAAACAAACTACTGTTATGTTTTCCAGCACATTGAACCAAAATACAGTCTAACAGTTCGATCTCTTGAGAGAAAAACAAACTACTGTTATGTTTTCCAGCACATTGAACCAAAATACAGTCTAACAGTTCGATCTCTTGAGAGAAAACAAACTACTGTTATGTTTCCCAGCACATTGAACCAAAATACAGTCTAACAGTTCGATCTCTTGAGAGAAAACAAACTACTGTTATGTTTCCCAGCACATTGAACCAAAATACAGTCTAACAGTTCGATCTCTTGAGAGAAAAACAAACTACTGTTATGTTTTCCAGCACATTGAACCAAAATACAGTCTAACAGTTCGATCTCTTGAGAGAAAAACAAACTACTGTTATGTTTCCCAGCTCATTGAACCAAAATACAGCATAACAGTTCGATCTCTGGAGAGAAAAACAAACTACTGTTATGTTTCCCAGCACATTGAGCCAAAATACAGCATAACAGTGTGATCTCTTGAGAGAAGAACAAACTACAGTTATGTTTCCCCGCACATTTAACCAAAATACAGTCTAACAGTTCGATCTCTTGAGAGAAAAACAAACTACTGTTATGTTTCCCAGTACATTGAACCAAAATACTGTCTAACAGTTCGATCTCTTGAGAGAAGAACAAACTACTCATGTTTCCCCGCACATTTAACCAAAATACAGTCTAACAGTTCGATCTCTTGAGAGAAGAACAAACTACTGTTATGTTTCCCAGTACATTGAACCAAAATACTGTCTAACAGTTCGATCTCTTGAGAGAAGAACAAACTACTCATGTTTCCCGCACATTTAACCAAAATACAGCCTAACAGTTCGATCTCTTGAGAGAAAACAAACTACTGTTATGTTTCCCAGTACATTGAACCAAAATACTGTCTAACAGTTCGATCTCTTGAGAGAAGAACAAAATACTCATGTTTCCCCGCACATTTAACCAAAATGCAGTCTAACAGTTCGATCTCTTAAGAGAAAAACAAACTACTGTTATGTTTCCCAGTACATTGAACCAAAATACTGTCTAACAGTTCGATCTCTTGAGAGAAGAACAAACTACTCATGTTTCCCCGCACATTTAACCAAAATACAGTCTAACAGTTCGATCTCTTGAGAGAAAAACAAACTACTGTTATGTTTCCCAGTACATTGAACCAAAATACTGTCTAACAGTTCGATCTCTTGAGAGAAAACAAACTACTGTTATGTTTACCCGCACATTTAACCAAAATACAGTCTAACAGTTCGATCTCTTGAGAGAAAAACAAACTACTGTTATGTTTCCCAGCACATTGAACCAAAATACAGTCAAACAGTTCGATCTCTTGAGAGAAAAACAAACTACTGTTATGTTTCCTAGCTCATTGAACCAAAATACAGCATAACAGTTCGATCTCTGGAGAAAAACAAACTACTGTTATGTTTCCCAGTACATTGAACCAAAATACTGTCTAACAGTTCGATCTCTTGAGAGAAGAACAAACTACTCATGTTTCCCGCACATTTAACCAAAATACAGCCTAACAGTTCGATCTCTTGAGAGAAAAAAAAACTACTGTTATGTTTTCCAGTACATTGAACCAAAATACTGTCTAACAGTTCGATCTCTTGAGAGAAGAACAAAATACTCATGTTTCCCCGCACATTTAACCAAAATACAGTCTAACAGTTCGATCTCTTGAGAGAAAACAAACTACTGTTATGTTTCCCAGTACATTGAACCAAAATACTGTCTAACAGTTCGATCTCTTGAGAGAAGAACAAACTACTCATGTTTCCCGCACATTTAACCAAAATACAGTCTAACAGTTCGATCTCTTGAGAGAAAACAAACTACTGTTATGTTTCCCAGTACATTGAACCAAAATACTGTCTAACAGTTCGATCTCTTGAGAGAAAACAAACTACTGTTATGTTTCCCAGCACATTGAACCAAAATACAGTCTAACAGTTCGATCTCTTGAGAGAAAAACAAACTACTGTTATGTTTCCCAGTACATTGAACCAAAATACAGCCTAACAGTTCGATCTCTTGAGAGAAAAACAAACTACTGTTATGTTTTCCAGCACATTGAACCAAAATACAGTCTAACAGTTCGATCTCTTGAGAGAAAAACAAACTACTGTTATGTTTTCCAGCACATTGAACCAAAATACAGTCTAACAGTTCGATCTCTTGAGAGAAAAACAAACTACTGTTATGTTTTCCAGCACATTGAACCAAAATACAGTCTAACAGTTCGATCTCTTGAGAGAAGAACAAAATACTCATGTTTCCCCGCACATTTAACCAAAATACAGTCTAACAGTTCGATCTCTTGAGAGAAAAACAAACTACTGTTATGTTTCCCAGTACATTGAACCAAAATACTGTCTAACAGTTCGATCTCTTGAGAGAAGAACAAACTACTCATGTTTCCCCGCACATTTAACCAAAATACAGTCTAACAGTTCGATCTCTTGAGAGAAAAACAAACTACTGTTATGTTTCCCAGTACATTGAACCAAAATACTGTCTAACAGTTCGATCTCTTGAGAGAAAAACAAACTACTGTTATGTTTCCCAGCACATTGAACCAAAATACAGTCTAACAGTTCGATCTCTTGAGAGAAAAACAAACTACTGTTATGTTTCCCAGTACATTGAACCAAAATACAGCCTAACAGTTCGATCTCTTGAGAGAAAAACAAACTACTGTTATGTTTTCCAGCACATTGAACCAAAATACAGTCTAACAGTTCGATCTCTTGAGAGAAAAACAAACTACTGTTATGTTTTCCAGCACATTGAACCAAAATACAGTCTAACAGTTCGATCTCTTGAGAGAAAAACAAACTACTGTTATGTTTTCCAGCACATTGAACCAAAATACAGTCTAACAGTTCGATCTCTTGAGAGAAAAACAAACTACTGTTATGTTTCCCAGCACATTGAACCAAAATACAGTCTAACAGTTCGATCTCTTGAGAGAAAAACAAACTACTGTTATGTTTTCCAGCACATTGAACCAAAATACAGTCTAACAGTTCGATCTCTTGAGAGAAAAACAAACTACTGTTATGTTTCCCAGCTCATTGAACCAAAATACAGCATAACAGTTCGATCTCTGGAGAGAAAAACAAACTACTGTTATGTTTCCCAGCACATTGAGCCAAAATACAGCATAACAGTGTGATCTCTTGAGAGAAGAACAAACTACAGTTATGTTTCCCCGCACATTTAACCAAAATACAGTCTAACAGTTCGATCTCTTGAGAGAAGAACAAACTACTGTTATGTTTCCCAGTACATTGAACCAAAATACTGTCTAACAGTTCGATCTCTTGAGAGAAGAACAAACTACTCATGTTTCCCCGCACATTTAACCAAAATACAGCCTAACAGTTCGATCTCTTGAGAGAAAAACAAACTACTGTTATGTTTCCCAGTACATTGAACCAAAATACTGTCTAACAGTTCGATCTCTTGAGAGAAGAACAAAATACTCATGTTTCCCCGCACATTTAACCAAAATGCAGTCTAACAGTTCGATCTCTTGAGAGAAAAACAAACTACTGTTATGTTTCCCAGTACATTGAACCAAAATACTGTCTAACAGTTCGATCTCTTGAAAGAAAAACAAACTACTGTTATGTTTACCCGCACATTTAACCAAAATACAGTCTAACAGTTCGATCTCTTGAGAGAAAAACAAACTACTGTTATGTTTCCCAGTACATTGAACCAAAATACAGCCTAACAGTTCGATCTCTTGAGAGAAAAACAAACTACTGTTATGTTTTCCAGCTCATTGAACCAAAATACAGTCTAACAGTTCGATCTCTTGAGAGAAAAACAAACTACTGTTATGTTTTCCAGCACATTGAACCAAAATACAGTCTAACAGTTCGATCTCTTGAGAGAAAAACAAACTACTGTTATGTTTCCCAGCACATTGAACCAAAATACAGTCAAACAGTTCGATCTCTTGAGAGAAAAACAAACTACTGTTATGTTTCCTAGCTCATTGAACCAAAATACAGCATAACAGTTCGATCTCTGGAGAGAAAAACAAACTACTGTTATGTTTCCCAGTACATTGAACCAAAATACTGTCTAACAGTTCGATCTCTTGAGAGAAGAACAAACTACTCATGTTTTCCCGCACATTTAACCAAAATACAGTCTAACAGTTCGATCTCTTGAGAGAAGAACAAACTACTGTTATGTTTCCCAGTACATTGAACCAAAATACTGTCTAACAGTTCGATCTCTTGAGAGAAGAACAAACTACTCATGTTTCCCCGCACATTTAACCAAAATACACCCTAACAGTTCGATCTCTTGAGAGAAAAACAAACTACTGTTATGTTTCCCAGTACATTGAACCAAAATACTGTCTAACAGTTCGATCTCTTGAGAGAAGAACAAAATACTCATGTTTCCCCGCACATTTAACCAAAATGCAGTCTAACAGTTCGATCTCTTGAGAGAAAAACAAACTACTGTTATGTTTCCCAGTACATTGAACCAAAATACTGTCTAACAGTTCGATCTCTTGAGAGAAAAACAAACTACTGTTATGTTTACCCGCACATTTAACCAAAATACAGTCTAACAGTTCGATCTCTTGAGAGAAAAACAAACTACTGTTATGTTTCCCAGTACATTGAACCAAAATACAGCCTAACAGTTCGATCTCTTGAGAGAAAAACAAACTACTGTTATGTTTTCCAGCTCATTGAACCAAAATACAGTCTAACAGTTCGATCTCTTGAGAGAAAAACAAACTACTGTTATGTTTTCCAGCACATTGAACCAAAATACAGTCTAACAGTTCGATCTCTTGAGAGAAAAACAAACTACTGTTATGTTTCCCAGCACATTGAACCAAAATACAGTCAAACAGTTCGATCTCTTGAGAGAAAAACAAACTACTGTTATGTTTCCCAGTACATTGAACCAAAATATTGTTTAACAGTTCAATCTCTTGAGAGAAGAACAAACTACTCATGTTTCCCCGCACATTTAACCAAAATACAGTCTAACAGTTCGATCTCTTGAGAGAAAAACAAACTACTGTTATGTTTCCCAGTACATTGAACCAAAATACTGTCTAACAGTTCGATCTCTTGAGAGAAAAACAAACTACTGTTATGTTTCCCCGCACATTTAACCAAAATACAGTCTAACAGTTCGATCTCTTGAGAGAAAAACAAACTACTGTTATGTTTCCCAGTACATTGAACCAAAATACAGCCTAACAGTTCGATCTCTTGAGAGAAAAACAAACTACTGTTATGTTTCCAGCACATTGAACCAAAATACAGTCTAACAGTTCGATCTCTTGAGAGAAAAACAAACTACTGTTATGTTTCCCAGTACATTGAACCAAAATACAGTCTAACAGTTCGATCTCTTGAGAGAAAAACAAACTACTGTTATGTTTTCCAGCACATTGAACCAAAATACAGTCTAACAGTTCGATCTGTTGAGAGAAAAACAAACTACTGTTATGTTTCCCAGCACATTGAACCAAAATACAGTCTAACAGTTCGATCTCTTGAGAGAAAAACAAACTACTGTTATGTTTTCCAGCACATTGAACCAAAATACAGTCTAACAGTTCGATCTCTTGAGAGAAAAACAAACTACTGTTATGTTTTCCAGCACATTGAACCAAAATACAGTCTAACAGTTCGATCTCTTGAGAGAAAAACAAACTACTGTTATGTTTCCCAGCTCATTGAACCAAAATACAGCATAACAGTTCGATCTCTTGAGAGAAAAACAAACTACTGTTATGTTTCCCAGCACATTGAGCCAAAATACAGCATAACAGTGTGATCTCTTGAGAGAAGAACAAACTACAGTTATGTTTTCCAGCACATTGAACCAAAATACAATCTAACAGTTCGATCTCTTGAGAGAAGAACAAACTACTGTTATGTTTCCCAGCACATTGAGCCAAAATACAATCTAACAGTTCGATCTCTTGAGAGAAGATGAAACTACTGTTATCTTTCCCAGCACTTTGAGCCACCATTACTTGTGAAAGTTAATTCAGCATAAGGAAAAAACTAATGATTGATGGCTTTGTATAACGGAGGATAAGGGATTCAGTCTTAACGAAATAATACACTTTCCTACTTTTTGTAGGAAGAAGTAATCGTTTACATTTATCAGTTTCTCAAATAAGTTTGAATGCGATGTTCGACTCAGTGCAGTGGTTTTAACCCAACCAGTTCACCCGGTCCACTCACCGGACTTATATAAAATATATAAATGTTTTAGAATTTCACTTAACAAAAATTGTGAATTTGTTTTCAATTTGCTAACTGCATTTCAAAGAAGTAGCTTTGCAGGAAAACATGTGTAACACATGAGTTACATGATAAATGTGTGAAGACGAAAGGCGAAAGACTTTCGAAACGTCATCCTCTACACATGTGTCTCCACAACAGGCAGTTGTCGTCCATTCTACAAAGTTTCATCATGAATAATCTGCCTAAACAATCTATTAAAAAACATGATAAATGTTTTGTATTAATGATTAGCAACTAAAGTGTTTATTGTTTAGTATTTTAAACCAAACAAATATGTTTTAAGGGTTATTTGCGAAGTGCCAAACACCACAAATAAATATATCAAATTATCCTTGTTAATATTTGGCTTATTATATACTGTTAATGAAATTCCACAAATGGAACATAAGAAGCTCGATTGGTCAGGAAACTCGTCAGAAGGACAGTTTATTTTAAAAGATTTTTTTTAATGTGATTGGCCAACTGTATATAAATGCTGTGATATTATTGGACAACTATACATAAGTGCTGTATATAACTATATATAAGCTCGAATAACGTATATATATTAACCGCATTATACAAAGTAATGTTTGATTAAACAAGTCAGGTAAGTCGATGTTACCAGAGAATATTTATGAAAGGGATAGATGACACTGAAACTTGTGGTTAATTATTTCCATACCATTAAATTATGTCATCACTGTTACGTCTAACGGTTTGAGGTACGCGTTGTCGAACGACCTACGACATATATTGGTTAGGCATAGTTCATGTCTAACGGGCTGAGATATATGTTGGTTAGGCCTAGTTCATGTCCAACGGGCTGAGATATATGTTGGTTAGGCCTAGTTCATGTCTAACGGGCTGAGATATACGTTGTGTAGACCTAGTTGATATCCAACGGGCTGAGATATACGTTGTGTAGACCAAGTTAATGTCCAACAGGCTGAGATATACTAAATGTTAAACTGTTTGGAATCTAATTAAAAATTGCATCACTTCGTCAGGTTTCTATTCTCGTAGTTTTGTTATCTCTTACAGTGGTGAGTGTCGAAGACAAAGGTTTATGATAAAGTTACTTGAAAGAAATAACTGTAGATTCCAAAGCAAATAAAGGGATAAATAAAACCCTGAGATTTGTTCAGTTCAATACTAAATGACGTTCAACTATTGAATGGATAAATGAAGAAACTACTATTACAAGTTTAATAGAATAACTAATGTACACGTTTCGACGAGGTTCTAAATCATCAGATGATAAAACGTTTTCGTCTCAAAGTAAGTTTTCTTGACTAGAAACTGTAAGTAGTTTTCTTAAAGTATGAATAACCTGAATATAAGAGAATAATCTGACGATAAGAAATTAAAACGTATGTTATGAAACATGAATTCAAGTTAAGTTAGCAGATTAAATATTTAAACATGCTTGTTTCAAGCTATAAATGATTTCGTGTTCATGGAAAAGAAAATGGATGAAGTTAAACTCGAGAACATAAAAAATAAAATAAATATTAAATATTAATTTCAGGTGTAAGAGGAACCAAAGCTGACTGTACATCATATTTGTATGAGGAATACAAAGTTTGTTTAGGTATTATAAACAGCAATATGATTGGAATTTCAGAGTTTTTAGTTCTATAATTACTGTGTTATAACTTGTACAAAACACGAACCTGGTGGTCGTAAGGATTCACCTATAAAAATAAAGTGTTTGTTTGAATTTCGCGCAAAGCTACGCGAGGGCTATCTGCGCTAGCCTCGCTAATTTGGCAGTGTAAGACTAGAGGGAAGGCAGCTAGTCATCACCACCCCCCGCCAACACTTGTGCTACTCTTTTACCAACGAATAGTGGGATTGACAGTCACACATTATAACGCCCCCACGGCTGAATGGGCGAGCATATTTTGGTGCGACCGGGATTCGAAACCGCGAACCTCGGATTATGAGTCGAACGCCTTAACACACTTGGCCTTGCCGGGCCCAAAAAATAAGGTGACTGATGAATAAAGTGACTGATGTTAACTGGTCTTAAACATACAGAGTTATATTGAGGCCTATATTTAACTGATAAACAAGAGGGAGTATAGCTCTTAAACTATTCTTTTATGACCTCCAGAGTCTACGTATGCTAAGCACCAGACCACTCTAAGCCTAAATAGCTAGAAAGACGAGGAACACGAAAGTTATAGAAGAGAAATCTAAAAAAAAAAGATATTAAATAACTAAAAAGGAAATAATAAATATAATTTTATATTTACAGAGAATGTAACATAAAGCGATTATTTTCAGATTACAAACAATGTAAATACATCGTTCGGAATTGGAAAAATATTTTTTTCCGATGAATAACTACAATAATAATTATTTGTCTTCAAGTGCCAACATAGAGGAATTTGGCTGTTGTTAAGTGTGAAGCTAACTGTGCTCTGCGCAACACGGATATCGAAACCAGAATTTTAGAATTGTGATCCTGTTGGCGAAAGGCAAAACTACAGGGAGGAAGAAACATAAAATATAGATTACAGTTTAAGAAAGATAATTTAAAATATGAGAAGTGAAAGAAATCATAGTGACTATAGAAGCTAACAACAGCTGTATTATAAAGTAAAACATCTTCCGTTCGTTAAAGATATTTTCAATCAAACTCCTTGATTTCTCGTATCGTGTATGAACAAAAAATATGTTATACACAGTATACAAGAAAGGTAACATACTTTAAAAATCATAGTGACAAAACCGTTTAACACAGAGACATGCGACTTCTTGCATGCACATGAATAATGGTTATTTTTTCTGTCACGACACACTTATCATGACGAAGTAAATGAACACCGTGAATTACATGCAAATTTTCCAGTCTCTTCCTATTATCCTGCTAGGATATTACAGGAAGGGTTCACGACATGATGATACACATCTTTACCCACAACTGCAGTAAAGTAAACCCCTTTTTTAGATCCGCACAAAATAATCGATAGTAGTAATGTACAGAAGACATGGGGGCCAGCTGATGGGGCCACTCTACAGACTGGCGAGGAAATGTTTCTATACAGGAGCAAATCTGATAGGATATCAACAAGTTCTAGTTTATAGAGACACTGATATGGCAGGACAACAAGGTTCCAGTGAGTAGAGACACTGTTATGGTAGGATAACAACAATACAGTAGTCTGTACAGACACTGATATGGTAGAATAACAAGGTTCTAGTCTGTAGAAACAACATTATGGTAGAATAACTTCAAGGTTCTAGTTTGTAAAGTCACTGTTATTGCAGAATAACATCAGGTTCTAGTCTCTACAGTTACCGTTATGGAAGGATAACATCAAGGTTCTCGTCTGTACAGTCACCGTTATGGTATGATAACAACAAGGTTCCAGTCTGAACAGTTACCGTTATGGAATGATAACAACAAGGTTCTAGTCTGTACAGTCACCGTTATGGTATGATAACAACAAGGTTCTAGTCTGTACAGTCACCGTTATGGTATGATGACAACAAGGTTCTAGTCTGTACAGTCACCATTATGGAATGATAACATCAGGTTCTAGTCTGTACAGTCACTGTTATGGTAGGATAACAACAAGGTTCTCGTCTGTACAGTCACCGTTATGGTATGATAACATCAGGTTCTAGTCTGTACAGTCACCGTTATGGAATGATAACATCAGGTTCTAGTCTGTACAGTCACTGTTATGGTAGGATAACAACAAGGTTCTCGTCTGTACAGTCACCGTTATGGTATGATAACAACAAGGTTCTAGTCTGTACAGTCACCGTTATGGTATGATAACAACAAGATTCTAGTCTGTACAGTCACCGTTATGGAAGGATAACAACAAGGTTCTAGTCTGTACAGTCACCGTTATGGAATGATAACAACAAGGTTCTAGTCTGTACAGTCACCGTTATGGAAGGATAACATCAGGTTCTAGTCTGTACAGTCACCGTTGTGGTAGGATAACAACATTTATTTTGCTATATATATATATAAATGCTTTGTTGTTTTTGTTTTGTTTTGTTTTTTGCCCTTGCGAGAAATTATGTATTTGTGTTAAACGGTGTTTCAGTTGTGATTTATAAAAATCGTTTACCATGAATCCTGGACAGCAGGTTGAATTGGAGAATGACGCAAGAAATATTTTCAGTTTGTGTGGAATATATACAGAGATGTATTATTAACCATTTCTCTACTGTGTCTTACGCTCTTAAAAAAAAACTAATATATTTTTTTAATATATCACTGGAAAATAGAATACTAGGGTTTCAAAAATAATAAACTGGAGGTTAAAGACACGGAGAAAACAAGCATATAATATTAATACGAATTTTGTTCCTTACCATATCGTCGCAGTTCATGTTATCATGTCCTGACATGCTCAACCTGACAACCGTGCATATTAGCAATAGCTCTGCAACGTAGAATCCTTTGCAAGGAGATTCCTCTTAAAGCTAACATATCCAGAACACATCATTGTTCGATTTTTTGTTTAATTTTGCCGAGAACGAATTATTTGAAACATTTGACCTAGACTGGACGTAATATGCAAATTTAAACACTGATATTCATTCACGCCCTGAAGTAACCAATATTTTTCCTAATATGAGAAATTTATCCGTTTACTGTGTTGTGTCTGAACCCTTGAGCACTTAAGTGATTTCTGTTTTTTTTTATTTTTTCTTGCAAAGTTACACGAGGGCTATCTGCGTTAGCCGTCCCTAATTTAGCAGTGTAAACCTAGAGGGAAGGCAGCTAGTCATCATCACCCACCGCCAACTCTTAGGCTACTCTTTTACCAATGAATAGTGGGATTGACCGTCACATTATAACAACCCCACGGCTGAAAGGGCAAGCATGTTTAGTATGACGGGTTTCGAACCCTCGACATTCTGATTACCAGTCGAGTGCCTTAACGACTTGCCTATGCTGGGCCAGCACCCAACTAATTCTTTCTGTGCTCAGAAGTAACCTATTTTATTGTTCTGTTAGTTTTCGTTAGTCTCAAGCTTTAGGCTTCATGAAAAAATATTCTTCGTTCCTTTCAGTATTACTAAATAGAACAGAAAGCGCGGGAAAACCGCATATTGAAGAAACAAAACAAAGAATAAATTACGCATAATAAATCACTCGGTGTTTTTCGGTGTAAAATTACTACAGAAAAAAAAAAAGAACTCTGATTCAATATATCCGATAAGGATGCGGCGTTGTGTCTTGTATCTTATCAACTATTCTTGATTGTAGCTTTCGTAGCTTAGCCAACCACAGTGGAGTAAGAATCAATACTCCATGACTGTAACATTTGTATTTGCGGAAGAACCACTTGAGGATAGAAGATACCGAAATAATAACGTTGAGTTTCAGTTTGTTTTGGTCACCTAAACCACCTAATGACTGATTGTCTTTAACTTCTGTTCCTTGAAATTCGTCTACCACATGAACTGCTACAAGAAACCATCAGTTAAAAACCTATAACAACTCCTTGTTACATACTAATATCTCGTTCGTTTCTGGTAAGTACAAGTTTTGTTTGTTTGTTTAGAACAAAGACACGTGTCTCCTTTTTACATTGTAACTTTCTACGCTTACCGTCCTCTCACTCTTCCGTGGAAACCGTAAATAGAAGTCTATAGACTCAAACTAAAACATATATAAACATTAAACAGACAACATTTGGATTCGGAGTCTTGAGATTACCGTGAGTCTCAGAAGGCTGAACAAGCTAGTTTTGTGGTGTCATACCTCTCTATATAGCATGACAATGTGTTTATTCCAATATCCTGATCCTAAAGGTAATGTGTCTCTCAACACGTTTCGTCTCCATCTGAAACCTAGCTCATATTTTTCAATATCACACCTACTTTATTTATAAATGTTTACTGTTAAACACAAAGCTATACAATGGGCTATTTACGCTATGCGCACTACGTGAATCGAAACCCCAATTTTTAGCTTCGTAAGTTAGAGATATACTGCTGAGTAGCTTCTTTATTTAGACTATAAAGTTAACGTTACTGTGTTTAACAAGTAAAAAAACCGTAATAACACCAGATGTCACCACATGTTCTATGAAAATTACATTGGTGCCTGCCCAGCAACGGGCAGTTTGAAACTTTTTGTTAACCTGATCTAAGAAGGTCGAAATCGTGTTCTGTAATTTATTGTAATTAAAATTTTAATACCAGCCATCTTCTAAATACTTATCAATCTGTTTATTCAAATGAAACACATATTTACCAATATTTTTATCCAACTGAAGTTAATCTAATTACAGAATATTATGTGTAACATTAAAATAAAACCATTATATTTTAAACTGCTGGTATTTGGTCATTTCAACCAAAACCACACACGTATAAAACGGTCAAGTCAGAGAGTCCTGAGTTCAACCATAGTCTACTCTAAGTCATAACTGGTGGTCCGAGAGTTGATCCGTCAGTAGCACCCAACGACTACGTGTCCACTCTTAACCCTATAAAGACTGACTAGAACGTTTATAACGAGTCCAACAGCATATCGCAGATCGAACCTTCAATCTCACTGTGAATTAAATAATACATTACTTAATATATAAACAATTAATTGAATCCGGTGGTGTTTAGATATCTTTTAAGTCGAAGCTGTACTAAATATGTACAGTACCGTGCGGTTTTCTCACGAAGATACGGTGAAGTTGCTTTATGCTAATATAACTTTGGCTACTCACTATAATTTATTATAATTAAATATAGCAACAATTTATTAACGTAAAATTAATTTAATATGTGAGGTACTTAAGAGAAAAGAAACTCATGGTTCAAAACATTATTAATTAGTTTTCAAAATTTGCAGAACAATATGCTAACTATCCATGTATTTAAAAATCTTTGGCAGGTAATAATTAATATAGTGTTACGAGAATTTCTTTGATATTTCTTGCCATTTGATAATCGCGTAAATATGTATTTGACAGAGATCCGTAGACAAGTACATTTATAGAAAGTTCTGGTGATAAAAGGTTAAAAGTAGTCCCACAAATTAACATGTACGTAATATTCAAATCTAAAATAAATTGAACGTGTTAAGTGTTGTAACGTTTCTGGACTTAGTTATCAGCGTGATCAAAAGGAAGAAAACTTGTTAGCTGCAACGTTTCGTTTATCTAAATATCGTTCGAATGTTGATCCAAAGAAAAGTTTAATATTTATCAAATAATTCATCCTTACATTATATCTGTCACACCACTTAGTGATATATATAATGTAAGGATGAACTAAGTGGTGTGACAGATATAATGTAAGGATGAACTAAGTAGTGTGATATATATAATGTAAGGATGAACTAAGTGGTGTGACAGATATAATGTAAGGATGAACTAAGTGGTGTGACAGATATAATGTAAGGATGAACTAAATGGTGTGATATATATAATGTAAGGATGAACTAAGTGGTGTGACAGATATAATGTAAGAATGAACTAAGTGGTGTGACAGATATAATGTAAGGATGAACTAAGTGGTGTGACAGATATAATGTAAGGATGAACTAAATGGTGTGATATATATAATGTAAGGATGAACTAAGTGGTGTGACAGATATAATGTAAGAATGAACTAAGTGGTGTGACAGATATAATGTAAGGATGAACTAAGTGGTGTGATATATATAATGTAAGGATGAACTAAATGGTGTGATATATATAATGTAAGGATGAACTAAGTGGTGTGACAGATATAATGTAAGGATGAACTAAGTGGTGTGACAGATATAATGTAAGGATGAACTAAGTGGTGTGACAGATATAATGTAAGGATGAACTAAGTGGTGTGACAGATATAATGTAAGGATGAACTAAGTGGTGTGATATATATAATGTAAGGATGAACTAAGTGGTGTGACAGATATAATGTAAGGATGAACTAAGTGGTGTGACAGATATAATGTAAGGATGAACTAAGTGGTGTGACAGATATAATGTAAGGATGAACTAAGTGGTGTGACAGATATAATGTAAGGATGAACTAAGTGGTGTGACAGATATAATGTAAGGATGAACTAAGTGGTGTGACAGATATAATGTAAGGATGAACTAAATGGTGTGATATATATAATGTAAGGATAAACTAAGTAGTGTGACAGATATAATGTAAGAATGAACTAAGTGGTGTGACAGATATAATGTAAGGATGAACTAAGTGGTGTGACAGATATAATGTAAGGATGAACCAAATGGTGTGATATATATAATGTAAGGATGAACTAAGTGGTGTGACAGATATAATGTAAGAATGAACTAAGTGGTGTGACAGATATAATGTAAGGATGAACTAAGTGGTGTGATATATATAATGTAAGGATGAACTAAATGGTGTGATATATATAATGTAAGGACGAACTAAGTGGTGTGACAGATATAATGTAAGGATGAACTAAGTGGTGTGACAGATATAATGTAAGGATGAACTAAGTGGTGTGACAGATATAATGTAAGGATGAACTAAGTGGTGTGACAGATATAATGTAAGGATGAACTAAGTGGTGTGACAGATATAATGTAAGGATGAACTAAGTGGTGTGATATATATAATGTAAGGATGAACTAAGTGGTGTGACAGATATAATGTAAGGATGAACTAAGTGGTGTGACAGATATAATGTAAGGATGAACCAAGTGGTGTGACAGATATAATGTAAGGATGAACCAAGTGGTGTGACAGATATAATGTAAGGATGAACTAAGTGGTGTGATATATATAATGTAAGGATGAACTAAGTGGTGTGACAGATATAATGTAAGGATGAACTAAGTGGTGTGACAGATATAATGTAAGGATGAACTAAGTGGTGTGACAGATATAATGTAAGGATGAACTAAGTGGTGTGATATATATAATGTAAGGATGAACTAAGTGGTGTGACAGATATAATGTAAGGATGAACTAAGTGGTGTGACAGATATAATGTAAGAATGAACTAAGTGGTGTGACAGATATAATGTAAGAATGAACTAAGTGGTGTGACAGATATAATGTAAGAATGAACTAAGTGGTGTGACAGATATAATGTAAGGATGAACTAAGTGGTGTGATATATATAATGTAAGGATGAACTAAGTGGTGTGACAGATATAATGTAAGAATGAACTAAGTGGTGTGACAGATATAATGTAAGGATGAACTAAGTGGTGTGACAGATATAATGTAAGGATGAACTAAGTGGTGTGACAGATATAATGTAAGGATGAACTAAGTGGTGTGATATATATAATGTAAGGATGAACTAAGTGGTGTGACAGATATAATGTAAGAATGAACTAAGTGGTGTGACAGATATAATGTAAGGATGAACTAAGTGGTGTGACAGATATAATGTAAGGATGAACTAAGTGGTGTGACAGATATAATGTAAGGATGAACTAAATGGTGTGATATATATAATGTAAGGATGAGTAAATTGGTGTGACAGATATAATGTAAGGATGAACTAAGTGGTGTGACAGATATAATGTAAGAATGAACTAAGTGGTGTGATATATATAATGTAAGGATGAACTAAGTGGTGTGACAGATATAATGTAAGGATGAACTAAGTGGTGTGATATATATAATGTAAGGATGAACTAAGTGGTGTGATATATATAATGTAAGGATGAACTAAGTGGTGTGACAGATATAATGTAAGAATGAACTAAGTGGTGTGATATATATAATGTAAGGATGAACTAAGTGGTGTGACAGATATAATGTAAGGATGAACTTAGTGGTGTGACAGATATAATGTAAGGATGAACTAAGTGGTGTGACAGATATAATGTAAGGATTAACTAAGTGGTGTGACAGATATAATGTAAGGATGAACTAAGTGGTGTGACAGATATAATGTAAGGATGAACTAAGTGGTGTGACAGATATAATGTAAGGATGAACTAAGTGGTGTGATATATATAATGTAAGGATGAACTAAGTGGTGTGATATATATAATGTAAGGATGAACTAAGTGGTGTGACAGATATAATGTAAGAATGAACTAAGTGGTGTGACAGATATAATGTAAGAATGAACTAAGTGGTGTGATATATATAATGTAAGGATGAACTAAGTGGTGTGACAGATATAATGTAAGAATGAACTAAGTGGTGTGATATATATAATGTAAGGATGAACTAAGTGGTGCGTGATATATATAATGTAAGGATGAACTAAGTGGTGTGACAGATATAATGTAAGAATGAACTAAGTGGTGTGACAGATATAATGTAAGGATGAACTAAGTGGTGTGACAGATATAATGTAAGAATGAACTAAGTGGTGTGACAGATATAATGTAAGGATGAACTAAGTGGTGTGACAGATATAATGTAAGAATGAACTAAGTGGTGTGACAGATATAATGTAAGGATGAACTAAGTGGTGTGATATATATAATGTAAGGATGAACTAAGTGGTGTGACAGATATAATGTAAGAATGAACTAAGTGGTGTGATATATATAATGTAAGGATGAACTAAGTGGTGTGATATATATAATGTAAGGATGAACTAAGTGGTGTGACAGATATAATGTAAGAATGAACTAAGTGGTGTGACAGATATAATGTAAGGATGAACTAAGTGGTGTGACAGATATAATGTAAGAATGAACTAAGTGGTGTGACAGATATAATGTAAGGATGAACTAAGTGGTGTGACAGATATAATGTAAGAATGAACTAAGTGGTGTGATATATATAATGTAAGGATGAACTAAGTGGTGTGATATATATAATGTAAGGATGAACTAAGTGGTGTGATATATATAATGTAAGGATGAACTAAGTGGTGTGACAGATATAATGTAAGGATGAACTAAGTGGTGTGATATATATAATGTAAGGATGAACTATTGACCCATCCTTGTATAATATCTGTCACACCAACTGACAGATCCTTACATTATATCCGTCACACCACTTAACCCATTCTTGTATAATATCTGTCACACCAATTGACAGATCCTACATTATATCTGTCACATCAATTGACCCGTCATTGTATTATATCTGTCACGCCAACTGACCCATTCTTGTATTTATTTGCAACAACAATCGATCTATCTTTTCACTGTATTTGCCACAAAACCAACACATGCACGAGAGTAGAATAATGTTTATTTTAAACGTGCTAACGATGACGAGAGTGTTGTGCAATAGATATTTCACGAGCTTATTTATCTAACCAATCATCGATTCCCGAAGACAGTGAATTGTATCAAACCTTTAATTAGTGGGTCTCCACTAAAGACACATCTAACGGTACTAATGGTGGCACATTTTATAAAACGACCCTTTGGGAAATTAACAATGTGTTCAATGTTATATTTGTTAATCAATATACATATAACAGTACTGTCTGTTTTATGACCATGTAACTATCATATACATATAGCAGTACTGTCTGTTTTATGACCATGTAACTATCTATATACATATAGAAGTACTGTCCATTTTATGACCATGTAACTATTTATCTATATAAATATAGCAGTACTGTCTGTTTTATGACCATGTAACTACTTATCTATATAAATATAGCAGTACTGTCCATTTTATGACCATGTAACTACTTATCTATATAAATATAGCAGTACTGTCCATTTTATAACCATGTAACTACTTATCTATATAAATATAACAGTACTGTCCATTTTATGACCATGTATTTACTTCGCAAGGTGTGAATTGATCGTCACCAAATCTGACATGAAGGTTTGTTGGAAACATATGGAGATACATACAAATTTGCGGTTTCACATTTTCAGTTTTGCAATTTTTACGGATGTTTCTTACAATTGTATATAAAGGAAGCACCTTTTGATGTCTTTTGATAGCTCTTATTATTCATTAATTTACATAACTTCCGTCCAGGTTACTGTTACTCTATTCAGTACAGAGTAAGTGTGAAAACATATATCTTTATAATATTTTTACTATAAAATCCATTGTTTAAAATAACAAATTTTGCTACAGAAAGACAAAGGTAAACAATTCCTCGATGGTTCGGGTATAAGAAATATTTAAATTTATTACTAAGTGGGGAAGAAACATTTAAACAATATAAACATATTTAGGAGAACCTGTGACACATTCTTTTCGTAGTTCTTCCTGTGACACATTCATTTCGTAGTTCTTCCTGTGACACATTCTTTTCGTAGTTCTTCCTGTGACACATTCTTCTCTCAGTTCTTCAATAGGATTAACGTGTCATAAACTACGTCAAAACTTTCTAAACTCTTTTGAATGAAATATATTTATTTATCTGGTAGTATTTTTAGTATGTATCCCACTTTTAGTCTACTATGCAAGGCATTATATCTACAGATTTTCAGCTCCAAATATGTAACATCAGCCAGCACATTCATCAAAGACTTTTAATTTCAAGTCTAATCTAGATCAACTTAATCATAAAGCCTTAATGGCCAGTTTCAATGTTATATCCCTCTTTAAAGAAGTTCCAACCACTGAAGCCTGCAAGATAGCCTTAGAACTCTATATCCGAGACCCTAACTCAACTATAGACATTCCCAGCAACCAATTAGCAACCCTCATAAATTCACCACGATGAAGACAAACTTCATGTTGAACAACCACAACTATATACAAACAAATGGCCTAAGCATGGGCAACCCAGTATCACCAGTTCTAGCCAATATTTTTATGACACAAGTTGAAACACAAGCAATTAACACAGCATTACATCCACCACTATACTGGTACAGATATGTAGATGACACGGTTGCGATATTCAGATCTACAGAACACATACTTAATTTTTTCAATCACATTAACTCTATACATCCCAACATTAACTTCACATGTGAACAGGAAGAAAGCAATCAAATATCATTTCTTAACCTCAAAATTACAAGAACTGACACACAATTCAAAACAGAAATCCACCGAAAAATCACCCATACTGGACTATACATTCCTTGGGACTCAGCACATGAAACAAAACAAAAACTCAACATACTAAGAAACCAAATAAATACAGCCATAAAACTATGCTCACCAGATAAAATTAACGATGAATTATACAAAATAAAACAATACTTCATCAACATCAATAAGTTTCCTCCACAAACCGTAGAAAACATTATACGCACACACCTAGACGGAAACCAAAATCAACCAACAAAAGTAAATATATCTCACGAATCAAAAAATCACGAAACCATATACTGCTACATACCATATATTCCTGATATCAGCAGACAAATAACTAACATTTGGCAAAAACTAACAACAAAATATGACATTCCAGTTAATACCAAATTTATTCAAAAACCAGATACAAAACTGAGGTCTATACTATGTAAACACTACACTGACAAACACCACACCAACATTATTTATAAAATACAATGTGATAACTGCCACGACTTCTATATTGGAGAAACAAGTAGAAAAATGGAAACCAGATTCAAAGAACATAAAAAGTCACCTTCACACGTTTTCGAACACTGCAAGTCAAATAAACACAACATAACCATAGAAAACATCCAAATACTAAATAAATAAACAAACGCAAAATTAAAGAAGCCTTACTTATACAACAACTTAAACCCAAAATAAACCAATATAAAGGAATACCTTTATACCTATATTAATATAAAATAAATAAAATTATATATTCAAACATCTAAGCACGTCCTCTACATTCCGACACTTAGTTACACAACCCCTACCAAACATATGGTCAGCTTCCAGTCAGTTACCTCTTTCTTCTTTGTGAACCTGGCGATGACCGAAGAAGATCGAAACGTTGTTCACTCCTCTATGTAAAATATTTTCTCAACCCAAACGAGCCGTTTTTACATAAATATTTCTCTATAAGTGGGTTTTCTCGACATCACTGATTGTTTAGAGTTAAAAGATATCTTTCTCTTATTTTCATAGTTATATATGTGTGTTGTTTAGTTATATATGTGTGTTAGTTACAGATACATAAGTGTGTTATTTACAGCTACATGTGTGTGTGTTGTTTGCAGTTATATATGTGTGTTGTTTACAGATATATATGTGTGTTATTTTCAGTTATATACGTGCTTTATTTGCAGTTATATATGAGTGTGATGTTTACAGTTATATATTATACGTGTGTTATTTATATACAGATGAGTAGGACATTTACCTGAACGGGCTTTTTTTTTTTAAATTGGAAATTACCAGTGGTGTTGAAAATGTGTCCTAAATATGTTATCAAAAGAAATTGTTAAAACTTAACCAGTGGTTCTCAAACTCAACATTCAGAGCGTCAACCACCAGGTCACGATCTGACCCGGTATATGTGAAATAACAAGTCGCTCTGTCGTAGGGTTAAGGGTCGAATGTGTTTTGAACTTCACAAAACAACTCTTTCAAAAGGTGAATTCCGTATCCAAGTAAACCCTACAAGATCAGTGATAAACTGTAAATTCAACTTAAGGCTTATTTGTACAACGATTAATCAGACAAAGCTTATTAGTTTCACAAAGGCCTAATTAGTGAAGGAATGTTCATATATATAACAAATTAACTTCAGTAATCACTCTTATAATGAGTTGAGTAGAACAAAAACAATCGTCACATACAGAGATGATTTATAATAATATTTGGAATAGCTTTTGATGTTTCATATTACAGTTTCTCACTTCTGTTACACTATTCAATGATTGCACTGTTTGCAGTGGGTTAGATGCCGTTAATGAAACTCGATATTAAAGACATGTCTCTGGAGTAATTAGTCGAAATATGATTTGGTAAAATTAGCATCCAGTAAATCATTAAACCATCTGTCTTTGTTATTCTTACTAGCCAGTAATTTGTTGTAACATTTAACTAATATGAAGACATTGTGACTTAGGGTTTATATTTCGTCTGTTTTGTAATCATTTTTGGAACTGTGTTAAACTTCTTTATGTGATGTTTTATTAACATTCTATAAAAAAACTGAATTATATCTTCTGCATTTACAAAGCCATAAAACCTTTCAAAAATCAGGAGAGGGGGCTGTGCAGGTAGGAATGCTAATGAAAGTAAAAAATACAGAAATTATTTTTCTTACTTTACAAAATGGAATAAAACATTATCCATTACTCGGAATGTATTTCATCTTTTAGTTTCAAAATACGGCCGTAACAAATTTACAAATATAAACTTTTCTGACAAAAATGCTTGTCGCATAATAAAGAAACATATTATGGTATTATGTATTCAACACAGAAAGCAGGGTAATATTTAGGCTTAATGTTCCATTCTTCTACTGTTAACAAAATAACACTTCAAAGATAAATGTGACTTCATTCACATTTCTTTCACATCTTTCTGTTCGGAGAGGACAACACCCAGATTTTAATTTAACACCATGTGAATAACAACCACGCATTCATCAATTACTTCTATTTTGTAGTTTACAATAGTGAAATGTCTAATGTATTAAAACATACTACAGAAAATGTAGAAGTGTCAAATGTTCCAGTAAATCACGTGACCTAGATTGAGTTTATCACATAAAATACGATTTAGGTTAAAGAAAAGTGACAATAAAAAAAGTATATAATTTTATTTGTGTCAATTTAAAATCAGTTCCATGTAACTAATAAAACTTGTTTAATTGACCTTCGCTTATTAGTAGAATAAGGAATGACAAAAAAGGTTACAATTGCTATTTTTTTAATAAGGTGCTATTGGAGAAAGGGAGTGTTGGCCTTAATACCATGCTCGCCCTTTCAGCCGTGGGGGCGTTATAATGTGCAGTCAATCCCGCTATTCATTGGTAAAAGAGTAGTCCAAGAGTTGCCGATGGGTGGTGATGACTAGGCGCCTTCTCTCTAGTCTTACACTGCTAAATTAGGGACAGCTAGCACAGATAGCCCTCGTGTAACGTGTGCGAAATTCCAAGAACAAACAAACAAAACTTAATAACTTTATAACAGTTTAAGTAACACCTAACTTGATATTGACATTTTTAATTATTTACTGATCTGGAATTTATCTGACTCCTTAGGCCTAAAATATTTAATTAAATTGAATATGTTTAACTTCTTTTGTTCAGTTATGATTTCAGTTTTATTTAAACAATT
This sequence comes from Tachypleus tridentatus, assembly GCF_004210375.1. Taxonomy (NCBI): domain Eukaryota; kingdom Metazoa; phylum Arthropoda; class Merostomata; order Xiphosura; family Limulidae; genus Tachypleus; species Tachypleus tridentatus. Next base: position 63,502,103 of record NC_134836.1, on the reverse strand, counting down.
ACTTTTAGCCGCGGTATAATGGTTCGTTTTGTCTGTGTTAGCCTTCTCTAATTTAGCAGTGTAAGACTAGAGGAAAAGTAGTTAGTCATCACCACCCATCGCCAACTCTTGGACTACTCTTTTACCAACGAAAGATGGGATTGATCATTACATTATAACACCTTTACGGCTGAAAGGGCGAGAATGTTTTGGTGTAAGGGGGATTCGAACCCGCGACCCTCGGATTACGACTCAAGTGCCTTAACCACCTGGCCATGCCAGGCCCATAACGGTTCGTAGAACGGTTACTATTTTTCATTTTTGATCTTTCAAGTACGAAATTTTCGCTCATAGCTCCTTCATATCTTGACTGCTTTTACAGTTCGATCTTACAAGATCAAACACTTTCGATTAATGTGTTTGATCTTGTAAGAAGTCTCATAGATTGGTTAACTCTGATCCTATTGAAGTGTGTTTCATTTTGAGGGTTGGCTGGTAAAGTTCCTGAAGAGTAACAAAATCATATCGCGTATATGATTTGTATATGTCCACACGCATCAAACAAAGTAAGAAATACTTCCGTAACTACACATGAATATACCTGTATTGTTGGCATTCAAACAAAGTAAGAAATACTTCGGTAACTACACATGAATATATCTGTATTGTTGGCATTCAAACAAAGTAAGAAATACTTCGGTAGCTACACATAAATATATCTGTATTGTTGGCATTCAAACAAAGTAAGAAATACTTCTGTAGCTAGACATAAATATATCTGTATTGTTGGCATTCAAACAAAGTAAGAAATACTTCAGTAACTACACATGAATATATCTGTATTGTTGGCATTCAAACAAAGTAAGAAATACTTCGGTAGCTACACATAAATATATCTGTATTGTTGGCATTCAAACAAAGTAAGAAATACTTCGGTAGCTACACATAAATATATCTGTATTGTTGGCATTCAAACAAAGTAAGAAATACTTCGGTAACTACACATGAATATATCTGTATTGTTGGCATTCAAACAAAGTAAGAAATACTTCAGTAACTACACATGAATATATCTGTATTGTTGGCATTCAAACAAAGTAAGAAATACTTCGGTAGCTACACATAAATATATCTGTATTGTTGGCATTCAAACAAAGTAAGAAATACTTCGGTAGCTACACATAAATATATCTGTATTGTTGGCATTCAAACAAAGTAAGAAATCCTTCGGTAACTACACATGAATATATCTGTATTGTTGGCATTCAAACAAAGTAAGAAATACTTCAGTAACTACACATGAATATATCTGTATTGTTGGCATTCAAACAAAGTAAGAAATACTTCGGTAGCTACACATAAATATATCTGTATTGTTGGCATTCAAACAAAGTAAGAAATACTTCGGTAGCTACACATAAATATATCTGTATTGTTGGCATTCAAACAAAGTAAGAAATACTTCGGTAGCTACACATAAATATATCTGTATTGTTGGCATTCAAACAAAGTAAGAAATACTTCGGTAGCTACACATAAATATATCTGTATTGTTGGCATTCAAACAAAGTAAGAAATACTTCGGTAGCTACACATAAATATATCTGTATTGTTGGCATTCAAACAAAGTAAGAAATACTTCTGTAGCTAGACATAAATATATCTGTATTGTTGGCATTCAAACAAAGTAAGAAATACTTCGGTAGCTACACATTAATATATCTGTATTGTTGGCATTCAAACAAAGTAAGAAATACTTCGGTAGCTACACATAAATATATCTGTATTGTTGGCATTCAAACAAAGTAAGAAATACTTCCGTAACTACACATGAATATATCTGTATTGTTGGCATTCAAACAAAGTAAGAAATACTTCAGTAACTACACATGAATATATCTGTATTGTTGGCATTCAAACAAAGTAAGAAATACTTCGGTAGCTACACATAAATATATCTGTATTGTTGGCATTCAAACAAAGTAAAAAATATTTCGGTAGCTACACATAAATATATCTGTATTGTTGGCATTCAAACAAAGTAAGAAATACTTCGGTAGCTACACATAAATATATCTGTATTGTTGGCATTCAAACAAAGTAAGAAATCCTTCGGTAACTACACATGAATATATCTGTATTGTTGGCATTCAAACAAAGTAAGAAATACTTCAGTAACTACACATGAATATATCTGTATTGTTGGCATTCAAACAAAGTAAGAAATACTTCGGTAGCTACACATAAATATATCTGTATTGTTGGCATTCAAACAAAGTAAGAAATACTTCGGTAGCTACACATAAATATATCTGTATTGTTGGCATTCAAACAAAGTAAGAAATACTTCGGTAACTACACATGAATATATCTGTATTGTTGGCATTCAAACAAAGTAAGAAATACTTCAGTAACTACACATGAATATATCTGTATTGTTGGCATTCAAACAAAGTAAAAAATATTTCGGTAGCTACACATAAATATATCTGTATTGTTGGCATTCAAACAAAGTAAGAAATACTTCGGTAGCTACACATAAATATATCTGTATTGTTGGCATTCAAACAAAGTAAGAAATACTTCGGTAGCTACACATAAATATATCTGTATTGTTGGCATTCAAACAAAGTAAGAAATACTTCGGTAGCTACACATAAATATATCTGTATTGTTGGCATTCAAACAAAGTAAGAAATACTTCGGTAGCTACACATAAATATATCTGTATTGTTGGCATTCAAACAAAGTAAGAAATACTTCGGTAGCTACACATAAATATATCTGTATTGTTGGCATTCAAACAAAGTAAGAAATACTTCGGTAGCTACACATAAATATATCTGTATTGTTGGCATTCAAACAAAGTAAGAAATACTTCGGTAGCTACACATAAATATATCTGTATTGTTGGCATTCAAACAAAGTAAGAAATACTTCGGTAGCTACACATTAATATATCTGTATTGTTGGCATTCAAACAAAGTAAGAAATACTTCGGTAGCTACACATAAATATATCTGTATTGTTGGCATTCAAACAAAGTAAGAAATACTTCTGTAGCTAGACATGAATATATCTGTATTGTTGGCATTCAAACAAAGTAAGAAATACTTCAGTAACTACACATGAATATATCTGTATTGTTGGCATTCAAACAAAGTAAGAAATACTTCGGTAGCTACACATAAATATATCTGTATTGTTGGCATTCAAACAAAGTAAGAAATACTTCGGTAGCTACACATGAATATATCTGTATTGTTGGCATTCAAACAAAGTAAGAAATACTTCGGTAGCTAGACATGAATATATCTGTATTGTTGGCATTCAAACAAAGTAAGAAATATTTCGGTAGCTACACATAAATATATCTGTATTGTTGGCATTCAAACAAAGTAAGAAATACTTCGGTAGCTACACATAAATATATCTGTATTGTTGGCATTCAAACAAAGTAAGAAATACTTCGGTAGCTACACATAAATATATCTGTATTGTTGGCATTCAAACAAAGTAAGAAATACTTCGGTAGCTACACATAAACATATCTGTATTGTTGGCATTCAAACAAAGTAAGAAATACTTCGGTAGCTACACATAAATATATCTGTATTGTTGGCATTCAAACAAAGTAAGAACTACTTCGGTAACTCCACATGAATATATCTGTATTGTTGGCATTCAAACAAAGTAAGAAATACTTCGGTAGCTACACATAAATATATCTGTATTCTTCGATAGATTGTTTAGGCAGATTATTCATGATGAAACTTTGTAGAATGGACGACAACTGCCTGTTGTGGAGACACAAGTGTAGAGGATGACGTTTCGAAAGTCTTCCGCTTTTCGTCTTCAGGTCCATTCTACAAAGTTTCATAATATCTGTATTTTTGGCATTTAAACGAAGAAAAAATTCTTTGAATCCACCTTGTTTTAGTTTAAGAGAAATGGGTTATGAATGTTTATCTAGTTGCTAAATAAGTAAAGATGTGTTGTTATACTTTATATCACATCGTGAATTAAATTATATCTGTTTAACTAGCATGAAAGTTTTAAAAAATAGAGTCGTCCATACATCCAAATATGACAAAATTCACAATGTGGTTCGTACTACAGGCAAAGAAACATTATCTTCATGGTGGTGATTCATTTTAAAAAAATAAAAAAATATCGATTTTACAAAGAAGTCAATGTCTCGTGTGAAATGTTCGTTTCTAATTAAGAAAATCAATGGTTTATCGAAGAACTCGATCTCTACGATGTATTTCTTATCGCAAGTTGATAATTATATACACACTGTGTGTTTGGTGCAGAAATGTAAGATTCTGAATTTCACTCATAAGACTACAGTATGCTAGTTCTTTATTAATTCACTATATATGTATATATACTGTATAATAAAATCCAGTTCACAAAGTACTTCATATGAACTTATCGATTACACTACTATGGCTCTCAAATAGTGTAACTTCTTATTATTGTATTAAAAATCCTTTTAAACCATTTCAAAGTACCACTTGAAGGAAATTGAATCACTGCATATTGAAACAGCTGCAGTGAGACGTTATAAGAAAGAGCTGTTTATAATTAAACAAGAGGGAATCCTCAATAGCCGCAGAACTTGAAACTATTTAGCAAGATTAAATTAATCTGTGGAACCTCTTTCCTTTTTTTATTAGCTGTTGTTTTCTGCGTCATCAATACCAAGTGTGAGGCGCGGGTATACCCAATAGAATTTCATTACTCATTATTATCTCTAACAGCCTACCCTCATATTGAACTTACTTTATACAACGTTAGAGTTAGCTAATTTTGAGTACATGAAGGGTTTTGACCTCCTGAGTCTAAAAATGTAATTATATATTAAATCGGTCAAGAGTTGGCGAAGCTATGAGCTAAACGTTTGTACCTGAAAAAAACAACAACAATTCAGAACCGTTCTATAAGCCATTATGCCGCAACTAAAAATGAATGTGAAGCGCCATCATTAACGGTGGACACGGGTAAGTCCACATGATATGATTAGGCTCCCTGTAGATGTATATAGTAAGCATGTATATCAGGACGGCTGGGTGGGTATTATCACTTATAACGTCGAAACGTTGTTCTCCACCACATCAGCCGTCCTGAGATACATTTTTACTTCAAGTGGGTTTCTTGTCATGGCCTAGCGCGTAAGGCGTGCGACTCGTAATCCGCGGGTTCGCGCCCGCGTCGCGCTAAACATGCTCGCCCTCCCAGCCGTGGGGGTGTATAATGTGACGGTCAATCCCACTATTCGTTGGTAAAGAGTAGCCCAAGAGTTGGCGGTGGGTGGTGATGACTAGCTGCCTTCCCTCTAGTCTTACACTGCTAAATTAGGGACGGCTAGCACAGATAACCCTCGAGTAGCTTTGTGCGAAATTTCCAAACAAACAAACAAACAAAATCAAGTGGGTTTCTTGTCATGACGAGATGTGTGGAATGTGTATTATAGAAAGGTTATTTTCATAATAACATACGTAATTTCATACTTGTTTACTTGATGCATAACGGAACAGTCAGTACAATGACATAACAATACATGTACATTATGACAACTTAGAATCAGTTGATGTACGAACATCGTTTGATTTCTTTCGAAAATATATTTTTACTAAGCTTTCAAATATGAAATAGTTAGATTAATAACTAGATATTCAGATTTTAAGATGAAATTAAAACGTACTCTTACGATTTATTTTCGAATAATAATTAAAACATAGTCGGTCAGAAATACCGATTCTGAAAACTCACATTACATTACACATTCTATTATTCCACTCTTATAAACCTACATAGTTGAAAGTATCATCAAAGGAATGGCTTTCATAGAATAACGATCTACATTTCAGTTCAGTGAGTTTTAAAATTCACATTAGAAGACAGTAAACATATCCCAATAGCGCGTGTGTGTTTTCTTATAGCAAAGCCACATTGGGCTATCTGTTGAGCCCACCAAGGGGAATCGAACCCCCGATTTTAATAATGTAAATCCGTAGACTTACCGCTGTACTAGCGAGGAGCATCCCAATAGCAACATCCCATCTTAAAATACCAGCTTACATTCTATAAAGATTGAAATAATATGTCCCCTGTCCCAAAAGACTCATCGGTAAGTTAATAGTCTTATAACACTAAATCTCAGGTATCGATACCCGTAGAGGTCAGAGTAAAGATAGCCTTCGTGTAGCTATGCGCTAAACAACAATAAAATAAATAAACATTTTATATACTTGGTTTGTTTTTAATTTCGCGCAAAGCTACACTAGGGCTATCTGCGCTAGCCGTCCCTAATTTAACAGTGTAAGACTAGAAGGGAGACATCTAGTCATCACCACCCACCGCCAACTCTTAGGCTACTCTTTTACCAACGAATAGTATGATTGACTGTCACATTATAACGCCTCCACGGATGAAAGGGCAAGTCGATTGCCTTAAAAACCTGGCCATGCCAGGCCATTTTTATATATAAATACATATATATGGTACTCAAATTAATAACGGATTGTTTGTGTTTTAAGACAAAATAACGAAGTTTGGTGTTTTTTAAACATGTACAGTTTTTTGTTAATTCTTACTAGAGGTCAATTAATATGTACTTATCGTATTTTCTGACAGTGACTTTTAACATCAATACTTTCATTTCCGTTAAAATTCATTGTTACACATTTACATTATTTATTATCCACTGAATGTTGTATTTAAAATATGTTCTAGACTACAACTATTAATGATCCCCCCAGTATTTCTACCCCAATGTTTCCTTACTGATCCAGGTTTGTTACTGGAGATCCTGATGATAAAAAGAAAAGTTAAGGAATATATCCTGTTGTTATAGAAACTCCTGATGAGCCCTAATGTAGAACATGAAAACTTAGCCCCTTCTTCACACTAGCAAAGTTACTGAATACATGGACTCCCGCCAATAGTTAATATATAAAACCAAGGTTAAAGGAAAGAATAATTTAGGTTCAAAATATCAGAAACGTTTACATTTTATATTTTATATCTAGGCGTGGCTTAGTTCTTCAATATCACTTGAATATTTCTTGTTTCAGTTTTAGACCACGTGAATGCTTGTTTAAAATGTATGATTTGTTGTGGTACAATTAAATTAACGTCTTTAAGATAATCTTTAATTTTCAAAATGTGTTTCAGAAACATTACCACAGAAGAGTTGAATAGGGATTTGTTGCTTTGTTTTTAAGCGCAAAGCCACATCGTGGGCTATTTGTGCTGTGCCCACTCAAGATATAAAAACCCTGTTTTTACTGTTACGAGTCAACAGAATTGCGGTTGAGCCTCTGGAGGGCGAATAAGAATTTATTTCTTTATAATGGAGTCTAACATTCAGATATTGAGGTACTATGGTACTATCACCTGGAGTTTCAAACGTTTCAGATAACTTGTATTTTATCCTGAATTTAATTGTGTAAGAATGGCTCCAAAATCCAGAACAAATAAAGGTTCACAAAAAAATTCATTGATATATCACCATACTCCAAACCAGTTCAGAGCAATGCCCTCTTTAAATTATAATTGTGATAGGGAATATTCCAACCCAAAAGAACCATTTCATTGTGGAATAATATATTTGTTGATGTGGGGAACAATATAATGAATACAAAATTGAAACCAATAAATTTCCATAATCTCCGAGTCTCGCCACAAAGTTAATAGTTGTTTTTATAGAAAATATAGATTAAAATCACAATAAATCTATCGAAACCCACATTTATTAAGTCCTTCAAAGAAGGTCGGTTTTCATCTGTTTAAACGTACTTGTCCAATACATGGATTTGAAACAGTGATTGTATGTAACTGTTCTTCACCTGCTTGGTATTGTTATAAAGAATAATATATTGTTGGCCTATGTTTAGATGATTTGAGGGGAGTTTGGTTTTCCGATGGTTTCACTATTGTCTGTTTCAATGCAAATAGCTCTCCACTCTTCCCAATAATGAAATATTTAATGGTTTTGAAAAGACAAAGTGAAAACTATAGTTTTCGTAAACAGGTTTCAGGTCCTAAAAATAAGATATTCACATTTTATAAGATATTAATCAAACAATAAAAACACGACTTCAGTTTCCTTTCGTTATCTTAAAAAAAGCATTCGTGGTAACTGCTCGTGAGATAGTCGGTTCCAACTAATTTTACTACTGACTTAACTGTGGCCGGTTAAAGAATCCAAGTATTTATATCGGTTTGAAACATGCCAAGTTCAATAATCCTTCACTAGTAAGAATAAATCAATTTTACTTTTTCCCTTTCGTTCTGTTGAATGTATTTTACTAATTAGAGAACACTGTGTTTGTTTTTAGTTCACTCATCTGATTATTTATAAAGTTTGTTCTTCGTATTGTACGATTCGATAGATTTCCTTGTAGATTTTTAAGCCAACTTTTCCAGCCATTCTGCTGTCTAAATTATTCATGTGTAATGTGATTGGAAAGATAAATTAGGTCCGGAGTTCGATCATACATGTATCTAACAAACACTGAACATACATTCTGGTTCTTTTACTGTTTCTTAATCCAATTTTAAAGACAGTAAAACTGTTCACAGACAACAAGACACCTGATGTTCTAGTCTGTTCCTTCTAAGTTACTGTTACCAAGTTACATTAAAGCTCTATACTTATGTGACTATGAATGATGTGTATATTTGTATTAAACAATGATGAAAAGTTCTTATTACAAAACGTATTGAAAGCACAATGATTATTCAATGAAATATCAGGTTTATTAATTATATGTTAAGCACAGTGCATATCGATAGCACATTCACGATTGTTGATTTGTTACCAATCGCTGTATTCTGTTCCTTCCTGCTACGCTCATGGTTTACTCCATTCTGTTCCATACTGCTACGCTCATGGTTTACTCTATTCTGTTCTTTACTGCTACGCTCATGGTTTACTCCATTTTGTTCCTTACTGCTACGTCTTGGTTTACTCCATTCTGTACTTTACAGCTACGCTCATGTTTTACTCCATTCTGTTCCATACTGCTACGCTCATGGTTTACTCTATTCTGTTCTTTACTGCTACGCTCATGGTTTACTCCATTTTGTTCCTTACTGCTACGCTCATGGTTTACTCCATTCTGTTCCTTACTGCTACGCTCATGTTTTACTCCATTTTGTTTTTTACTGCTACGCTCATGGTTTACTCCATTCTGTTCCTCACTGCTACGCTCATGGTTTACTCCATTCTGTTTTTCACTGCTACGCTCATGGTTTACTCCATTCTGTTTTTTACTGCTACGCTCATGGTTTACTCCATTCTGTTTCTTACTGCTACGCTCATGGTTTACTCCATTTTGTTCCTTACTGCTACGCTCATGGTTTACTCCATTCTGTTCCTTACTGCTACGCTCATGGTTTACTCCATTCTGTTCTTTACTGCTACGCTCATGGTTCACTCCATTCTGTTTTTTACTGCTACGCTCATGGTTTACTCCATTCTGTTCCTTACTGCTACGCTCATGGTTTACTCCATTCTGTTCCTTACTGCTACGCTCATGGTTTACTCCATTCTGTTCTTTACTGCTACGCTCATGGTATACTCCATTTTGTTCCTTACTGCTACGCTCATGGTTTACTCCATTTTGTTCCTTACTGCTATGCTCATGGTTTACTCCATTCTGTTCCTTCCTGCTAAGCTCATGGTTTAATCCATTCTGTTCCTTACTGCTACGCTCATGGTTTACTACATTATGTTCCTTACTGCTACGCTCATAGTTTACTCCATTCTGTTCTTTACTGCTACGCTCATGGTTTACTACATTCTGTTCCTTACTGCTACGCTCATGGTTTACTCCATTCTGTTCCATACTGCTACGCTCATGGTTTACTCTATTCTGTTCTTTACTGCTACGCTCATGGTTTACTCCATTTTGTTCCTTACTGCTACGTCTTGGTTTACTCCATTCTGTACTTTACAGCTACGCTCATGTTTTACTCCATTCTGTTCCATACTGCTACGCTCATGGTTTACTCTATTCTGTTCTTTACTGCTACGCTCATGGTTTACTCCATTTTGTTCCTTACTGCTACGCTCATGGTTTACTCCATTCTGTTCCTTACTGCTACGCTCATGTTTTACTCCATTTTGTTTTTTACTGCTACGCTCATGGTTTACTCCATTCTGTTCCTCACTGCTACGCTCATGGTTTACTCCATTCTGTTTTTCACTGCTACGCTCATGGTTAACTCCATTCTGTTTTTTACTGCTACGCTCATGGTTTACTCCATTCTGTTTCTTACTGCTACGCTCATAGTTTACTCCATTTTGTTCCTTACTGCTACGCTCATGGTTTACTCCATTCTGTTCCTTACTGCTACGCTCATGGTTTACTCCATTCTGTTCTTTACTGCTACGCTCATGGTTCACTCCATTCTGTTTTTTACTGCTACGCTCATGGTTTACTCCATTCTGTTCCTTACTGCTACGCTCATGGTTTACTCCATTCTGTTCCTTACTGCTACGCTCATGGTTTACTCCATTCTGTTCTTTACTGCTACGCTCATGGTTTACTCCATTTTGTTCCTTACTGCTACGCTCATGGTTTACTCCATTTTGTTCCTTACTGCTACGCTCATGGTTTACTCCATTCTGTTCTTTACTGCTACGCTCATGGTTTACTCCATTCTGTTCCTTACTGCTACGCTCATGGTTTACTCCATTTTGTTCCTTACTGCTACGCTCATGGTTTGCTCCATTCTGTTCCTACTGCTGCGCTCATGTTTTACACCATTTTGTTTTTTTTACTGCTGCGCTCATGGTTTACTCCGTTCTGTTCCTCACTGCTACGCTCATGGTTTACTCCATTCTGTTTTTCACTGCTACGCTCATGGTTTACTCCATTCTGTTTTTTACTGCTACGCTCATGGTTTACTCCATTCTGTTTCTTACTGCTACGCTCATGGTTTACTCCATTTTGTTCCTTACTGCTACGCTCATGGTTTACTCCATTCTGTTCCTTACTGCTACGCTCAAGGTTTACTCCATTCTGTTCTTTACTGCTACGCTCATGGTTCACTCCATTCTGTTTTTTACTGCTACGCTCATGGTTTACTCCATTCTGTTCCTTACTGCTACGCTCATGGTTTACTCCATTCTGTTCCTTACTGCTACGCTCATGGTTTACTCCATTCTGTTCTTTACTGCTACGCTCATGGTATACTCCATTTTGTTCCTTACTGCTACGCTCATGGTTTACTCCATTTTGTTCCTTACTGCTACGCTCATGGTTTACTCCATTCTGTTCTTTACTGCTACGCTCATGGTTTACTCCATTCTGTTCCTTACTGCTACGCTCATGGTTTACTCCATTTTGTTCCTTACTGCTACGCTCATGTTTTACTCCATTTTGTTCCTTACTGCTATGCTCATGGTTTACTCCATTCTGTTCCTTCCTGCTAAGCTCATGGTTTAATCCATTCTGTTCCTTACTGCTACGCTCATGGTTTACTACATTATGTTCCTTACTGCTACGCTCATAGTTTACTCCATTCTGTTCTTTACTGCTACGCTCATGGTTTACTACATTCTGTTCCTTACTGCTACGCTCATGGTTTACTCCATTCTGTTCCATACTGCTACGCTCATGGTTTACTCTATTCTGTTCTTTACTGCTACGCTCATGGTTTACTCCATTTTGTTCCTTACTGCTACGTCTTGGTTTACTCCATTCTGTACTTTACAGCTACGCTCATGTTTTACTCCATTCTGTTCCATACTGCTACGCTCATGGTTTACTCTATTCTGTTCTTTACTGCTACGCTCATGGTTTACTCCATTTTGTTCCTTACTGCTACGCTCATGGTTTACTCCATTCTGTTCCTTACTGCTGCGCTCATGTTTTACTCCATTTTGTTTTACTGCTACGCTCATGGTTTACTCCATTCTGTTCCTCACTGCTACGCTCATGGTTTACTCCATTCTGTTTTCACTGCTACGCTCATGGTTAACTCCATTCTGTTTTTTTTTGCTGCTACGCTCATGGTTTACTCCGTTCTGTTTCTTACTGCTACGCTCATGGTTTACTCCATTTTGTTCCTTACTGCTACGCTCATGGTTTACTCCATTCTGTTCCTTACTGCTACGCTCATGGTTTACTCCATTCTGTTCTTTACTGCTACGCTCATGGTTCACTCCATTCTGTTTTACTGCTGCGCTCATGGTTTACTCCATTCTGTTCCTTACTGCTGCGCTCATGGTTTACTCCATTCTGTTCCTTACTGCTACGCTCATGGTTTACTCCATTCTGTTCTTTACTGCTACGCTCATGGTTTACTCCATTTTGTTCCTTACTGCTACGCTCATGGTTTACTCCATTTTGTTCCTTACTGCTACGCTCATGGTTTACTCCATTCTGTTCTTTACTGCTACGCTCATGGTTTACTCCATTCTGTTCCTTACTGCTACGCTCATGGTTTACTCCATTCTGTTCCTTACTGCTACGCTCATGGTTTACTCCATTCTGTTCTTTACTGCTACGCTCATGGTTTACTACATTCTGTTCCTTACTGCTACGCTCATGGTTTACTCCATTCTGTTCCTTACTGCTACGCTCATGGTTTACTCCATTCTGTTCTTTACTGCTACGCTCATGGTTTACTCCATTTTGTTCCTTACTGCTGCGCTCATGGTTTACTCCATTCTGTTCCTTATGCTGCGCTCATGGTTTACTCCATTTTGTTCCTTACTGCTACGCTCATGGTTTACTCCATTCTGTTCCTTCCTGCTAAGCTCATGGTTTAATCCATTCTGTTCCTTACTGCTACGCTCATGGTTTACTACATTATGTTCCTTACTGCTACGCTCATAGTTTACTCCATTCTGTTCTTTACTGCTACGCTCATGGTTTACTACATTCTGTTCCTTACTGCTACGCTCATGGTTTACTCCATTTTGTTCCTTACTGCTACGTCTTGGTTTACTCCATTCTGTACTTTACAGCTACGCTCATGTTTTACTCCATTTTGTTTTTTACTGCTACGCTCATGGTTTACTCCATTCTGTTCCTCACTGCTACGCTCATGGTTTACTCCATTCTGTTTTTTACTGCTACGCTGATGGTTTACTCCATTCTGTTTTTTACTGCTACGCTCATGGTTTACTCCATTCTGTTCCTTACTGCTACGCTCATAGTTTACTCCATTTTGTTCCTTACTGCTACGCTCATGGTTTACTCCATTCTGTTCTTTACTGCTACGCTCATGGTTTACTCCATTCTGTTTTTTACTGCTACGCTCATGGTTTACTCCATTCTGTTCGTTACTGCTACGCTCATGGTTTACTCCATTCTGTTCTTTACTGCTACGCTCATGGTTTACTCCATTTTGTTCCTTACTGCTACGCTCATGGTTTACTCCATTTTGTTCCTTACTGCTACGCTCATGGTTTACTCCATTCTGTTCCTTACTGCTACGCTCATGGTTTACTCCATTCTGTTCCTTACTGCTACGCTCATGGTTTACTCCATTCTGTTCTTTACTGCTACGCTCATGGTTTACTCTGTTCTGTTCCTTACTGCTACGCTCATAGTTTATTCCATTCTGTTCTTTACTGCTACGCTCATGGTTTACTCCATTTTGTTCCTTACTGCTACGCTCATGGTTTACTACATTCTGTTCCTTACTGCTACGCTCATGGTTTACTCCATTCTGTTCCTTACTGCTACGCTCATGGTTTACTCCATTCTGTTCCTTCCTGCTAAGCTCATGGTTTAATCCATTCTGTTCCTTACTGCTACGCTCATGGTTTACTACATTATGTTCCTTACTGCTACGCTCATGGTTTACTCCATTCTGTTCTTTACTGCTACGCTCATGGTTTACTCCATTTAATTTTTCTTTCGTTCTGTTATATCGATTTCAAATCATGTATAAATCTAAGTCTACAGTTCTTTCTTATCATTGAGGTTATTGGATTGGTTTCTATCGTTTCTTTTTTTCAAAGTAAGATGATTTGTTTTATTTCTTGTGAAAACCTGAATAGAGGTTTTTGATTATTAATTACTAGACAACACAGATAAACCCTATTAATGTACTTAAGAACAAAGAAACATGAAGAGAATGTTATACATGTATTATTGTTATTATTAAGAAAAGTACGAAACGTTTCTCTGACGAAAATACAGCGCACGTTGATAATTCATCTGATTTGATTTATCTTTCTAATTTATTGAGGTTTCAATTCATTTATTGTATTGAGTTTTTTTGCATTGTTGTGTAAAAGATTTAATCTAAACGTCAGAAAGCTTTATAAAACTATCCGAAGTAAGTTTTAACTTACGCTTTGTCCTCAATAAAATAACTTAGTTCTACTTGATACTTTATAATTCTAATTTCAACTTTAACATACTAACGTCATTACTAACAATAGTACAGTAGTGAAACTATTAATAACCGAAAGACGTTTGTCCTTTCCTTTAGTCTTAACGTTTTCAATATGAATCTTTCTAAACACTTTCTGTGGTGTTACATTTAATAAAATAGTTTAACCTTAAACAATTTGTTGTCTTTAAACACACCTTTGAAAACTATAAACACGAGTTGAAATCAAACGTGTTTCTTTATCCAACGTTTCGGATAAAAATCCTGAAACAAAATATTCCATATAGACTTTCGGGACAGTTTTCATATGAGATTGTTCACAAACTGATGCAGCCTTCATCTAGGTGATGTGTGCTAACATAAACACATGCGATAATCTTCATGGTAATATGTTTAACAAACCATGTCCCTAATGAACATATTATCTATACAGTGTGTACACAAGTACTATTAACGCCTCACAACGTTTCGCTTTTGTCTTAAACAAAACCTTAAATAACAGCATCTTAACTTTGGGTTTCGGGCGTCATAAACCGTAAACAAAGATATTGATTACTTCTCCAATTAACCTTCGTGGGATATAAACAGCATATCCTGATTCATTTTAATAACTTAGATGACAGATAACTCTAGATTAATTTTGTAAGCTCATAAGGTTTAAACGTAAGTGAAACAACGTATATACATAATGAACAATGAAAAATGTATGTTAAAACTAGGATAGAAGGCATGTTCACTTTCTGGCTCAAAATTCGTGATAACGAGGCATAGGAGAAACACTATTACGAAGGAGAAAGATTGTATTAGAACACAATATACAGATTGTATTAGAACACAATATACAGATTGTATATTGGATCATAGTAACATCATTAATGCTACTCCATTCTACAATAATATTCCAGTCAAAACTTTCAAATAATGGACTGCACTTTCAGCAACAATAATCAACCACTATATTGTAACTCAGAAGAAATCTACAAAATGGGCTACATGCTCTCTGCCTACAACAGGTATCTAAATTTAATTTTAGAATAATAAGTCCCCCTACTTCCAGCAGTGACACAAGGGGAAGTTCTGGATGAAACTAGATTAGGTTAAATACATTCATTATCCCCTAAATAAAATATATTAATAATGACACACATGTGTGAATGGATAATCTTTAACAAATGTGCAGTTAGAGTAAAAAAAAAAAAACCTTGTAATTCTTCTGTATCTTTAAACCTGTATGATGAGTAATAAGTTACATTATGAAACTTCTCATGGTTTCTGTACTCTTGAAACCTGTATGATGAGTAGTAAGTTACATTATGAAACTTCTCATGGTTTCTGTATTCTTTAAACCTGTATGATGAGTAATAAGTTACATTATGAAACTTCTCATGGTTTCTGTATTCCTTAAACCTGTATGATGAGTAATAAGTTACATTATGAAACTTCTCATTGTTTCTGTATTCTTTAAACCTGTATAATGAGTAGTAAGTTACATTATGAAACTTCTCATGATTTCTATACTCTTGAAACCTGTATGATGAGTAGTAAGTTACATTATGAAACTTCTCATGGTTTCTATGCTCTTGAAACCTGTATGATGAGTAATAAGTTACATTATGAAACTTCTCATGGTTTTTGTACTATTTAAACCTGTATGATGAGTAATAAGTTACATTATGAAACTTCTCATGGTTTCTGTATTCTTTAAACCTGTATGATGAGTAATAAGTTACATTATGAAACTTCTTATGGTTTCTGTACTATTTAAACCTGTATGATGAGTAATAAGTTACATTATGAAACTTCTCATGGTTTCTGTATTCTTTAAACCTGTATGATGAGTAATAAGTTACATTATGAAACTTCTCATGGTTTCTGTATTCTTGAAACCTGTATGATGAGTAGTAAGTTACATTATGAAAATTCAAGGGTTTCTGTATTCCTTAAACCTGTATGATGAGTAATAAGTTACATTATGAAACTTCTCATGGTTTCTGTACTCTTGAAACCTGTATGATGAGTAATAAGTTACATTATGAAACTTCTCATGGTTTCTGTACTATTTAAACCTGTATGATGAGTAATAAGTTACATTATGAAACTTCTCATGGTTTCTGTACTATTTAAACCTGTATGATGAGTAATAAGTTACATTATGAAACTTCTCATGGTTTCTGTACTCTCTAAACCTGTATGATGAGTAATAAGTTACATTATGAAACTTCTCATGGTTTCTATACTCTTGAAACCTGTATGATGAGTAATAAGTTACATTATGAAACTTCTCGTGGTTTCTGTACTCTCTAAACCTGTATGATGAGTAATAAGTTACATTATGAAACTTCTCATGGTTTCTGTATTCTTTAAACCTGTATGATGAGTAATAAGTTACATTATGAAACTTCTCATGGTTTCTGTACTCTTGAAACCTGTATGATGAGTAATAAGTTACATTATGAAACTTCTCATGGTTTCTATACTCTTGAAACCTGTATGATGAGTAATAAGTTACTTTATGAAACTTCTCATGGTTTCTATACTCTTGAAACCCGTATGATGAGTAGTAAGTTACATTATGAAACTTCTAATGGTTTCTATGCTCTTGAAACCTGTATGATGAGTAGTAAGTTACATTATGAAACTTCTCATGGTTTCTATGCTCTTGAAACCTGTATGATGAGTAATAAGTTACATTATGAAACTTCTCGTGGTTTCTGTACTCTCTAAACCTGTATGATGAGTAATAAGTTACATTATGAAAATTCTCATGGTTTCTGTATTCCTTAAACCTGTATGATGACTAATAAGATAAATTATTAAACTTCTCATGGTTTTTGTACTCTTTAAAACTGTATGATGAGTAATAAGTTACATTATGAAACTTCTCATGGTTTCTGTACTATTTAAACCTGTATGATGAGTAATAAGTTACATTATGAAACTTCTCATGGTTTCTGTATTCTTTAAACTTGTATGATGAGTAATAAGTTACATTATGAAACTTCTTATGGTTTCTGTACTATTTAAACCTGTATGATGAGTAATAAGTTACATTATGAAACTTCTCATGGTTTCTGTATTCTTGAAACCTGTATGATGAGTAGTAAGTTACATTATGAAAATTCTCATGGTTTCTGTATTCCTTAAACCTGTATGATGAGTAATAAGTTACATTATGAAACTTCTCATGGTTTCTGTACTCTTGAAACCTGTATGATGAGTAATAAGTTACATTATGAAACTTCTCATGGTTTCTATACTCTTGAAACCTGTATGATGAGTAATAAGTTACTTTATGAAACTTCTCATGGTTTCTATACTCTTGAAACCCGTATGATGAGTAGTAAGTTACATTATGAACTTCTAATGGTTTCTATGCTCTTGAAACCTGTATGATGAGTAGTAAGTTACATTATGAAACTTCTCATGGTTTCTATGCTCTTGAAACCTGTATGATGAGTAATAAGTTACATTATGAAACTTCTCATGGTTTTTGTATTCTTTAAACCTGAATGATGAGTAATAGGTTACATTATGAAACTTCTCATGGTTTCTGTATTCTTGAAACCTGTATGATGCGTAATAAGTTACATTATTAAACTTCTCATTGTTTCTGTATTCCTTAAACCTGTATGATGACTAATAAGATAAATTATTAAACTTCTCATGGTTTTTGTACTCTTTAAAACTGTATGATGAGTAATAAGTTACATTATGAAACTTCTCATGGTTTCTGTATTCTTTAAACCTGTATGATGAGTAATAAGATAAATTATTAAACTTCTCATGGTTTCTGTATTCTTTAAACGTGTATGATGAGTAATAAGTTACATTATGAAACTTTTAATGGTTTCTGTACTCTTGAAACCTGTATGATGAGTAGTTAGTTACATTATGAAACTTCTCATGGTTTCTATGCTCTTGAAACCTGTATGATTTGTAATAAGTTACATTATTAAACTTGTCATGTTTTTAATAAGATTTTTAGCTATAATTTGGTAGTAACATCCACGCAAGAGTTTTCCTTCATATAATTACTTAAGGACAAATACAAATACAACTTGATATCAATTGTCTCCGTAACCATAGAAATCATGAAAACCTCTAAGATTTGATTTCCACTGAATTCGGTCATTCAGTTTTTGTCGTGAAATAGAATCGATTTCTCACCACGGAAAACGCATAATCTTGAAGGGTTTTCTTAATAGTTTAGCTAAACTAACATATGCTTCGGACCGTAGAAATGAATCACATGGTGGGAATGAACAGGTGTTAATAATTCGATCTTGATAAATTAATGGGATATTTATTGTGTTCTCTCATGCCTTACCTCGTTAATGTAGCTGACTTCTTATAATAAACTCCTAATTTAAAACCATTTCTTACCTTCAACAAACAATACATTATCTGCTAAAATAAACAACAACAATAAATCTATTTGTTTGGAAAAGATTCACCCTTACTGACAGTTTTCTCACGTAAGACACTTTCTGAAGTTCCCCTACAAAAACTAAAGTTTTTTTTCCTTAAAACACGCAAGTTTCTATTTTGCTTTGATGTAATCACGTTTGGAAAGGTTATTGAACATAACATTTTGAAGAAATATCTTGATTTTTCTCAGAATAAACTTTGTTTCACGTATAAGAAAGATTATTTAAAATACATTTGTTTTTTAACAGAATTTATTCTATTAGATATCTGACATTCTATCAAATATATATCGACACGAATAGGTCATTAAATTAAGTACATCACAAGAAGTTGGTATACAGTTTGGAAATAGAATCATACCCATAAAATAGGGCCTGACAGGGACAGGTGGCTTGAGGCGTTCGAATCTGAAGGTCGCGGGTTTGAATTTCCGTCACACCAAATATGCTTGCCCTTTGAGCCATAGGGGGTGTTATAAGTATCGGACAATCCCGCTATTTGTTTGTAATAGAGTAACTTAAGAGTTGGTGGTGGGTGGTGATGATCAGCTACCTTCACTCTAGTCTTACATTGCTAAATTAAGGGCGACTAGCGCAGACAGCCCTTGTGTACCTTTACACGAAATTCAAAAACAAACAAACAAAGACCCGCCCAAAATAAATCATAATACGTAACAATATAAACTTTGTGTAAACGTAAATAAAGGTGTGTGTGTTGGGTTAATTAAACAGCTAGCCATCTGTGCAAACAGTTAATAAAGCATAATTTAAACGTAAACGTGTTAATCATAAATATAATAGAAATTTACCGGTATTCTAAGTCTTACAGTAATTTGTCTTACAGATAACTGGTTATCACGTTTTGTTCTCGGCGAATTATCGGCCAGTCATCATTTCTATACTGTTTCTGGGTAGACGTAAGACTGAAGGTTTAAAACGTTAATAATAGTTTTTAGATACTCGCGGGTTCGAATCCCACTAACTCCAAACAAGCTCGCCCTTTCAGCCATGGTGGCGTCATTATGCTACTGCAAATCCCACTATTCGTTGGTAAAAGAGTAGTCAAAGCTGGCTTCCCTCTAGTCTTACACTGCTAAATTAGGGACGACTAGCGCAAATAGCCCTCGTGTAGCTTTGCGCGAAATTCAAAACAAACAAACAAACTAGATACTCGCGATTGGCAAAGCAGAGAGAACGATAGTATAAAATAAAAGTATAGCGAAGACATGTAAAAACGAAAATAAATGTTTCAAGACAGAGATTACTAAACCATATTGAATCTATACCCTCATAAGAATAGGCAAACGTACTTCGCAACTGCATCTTAAGCCAATTCGGAGCAACGTTTATGTACAACTTTTATATATCGTTTCCGCAATTGTAATTTGCCAAGAATTCGACTGACTCCCAGAAACAAAAGATATTCATAAGATCAAATCACGTTTTACTGTTAATTGGTTGTTAATGATTTAATAGAAGTGTGAATTACTGTTTGTTACTTAGTACTACAACTTAACAGGTGCCCTGACAAGTAGGTTCACCCACATGTGACTTGAGGAAACACACGTCGACATTCCATAAGGTTCACCCACATGTGACTTAAGGAAACACACGTCGACATTCCCTAAGGTACACCCACATGTGACTTAAGGAAACACACGTCGACACTCTCTAAGGTTCACCCACATGTGACTTAAGGAAACACACGTCGACACTCTCTAAGTTCACCCACATGTGACTTAAAGAAATACACGTCGACACTCTAAGGTTCACCCTCATGTGACTTAAGGAAACACACGTCGACATTCCCTAAGGTTGACCCACATGTGACTTAAGGAAACACACGTCGACATTCCCTAAGGTTCACCCACATGTGACTTAAGGAAACACACGTCGACATTCCCTAAGGTTCACCCACATGTGACTTAAGGAAACACACGTCGACACTCTCTAAGGTTCACCCACATGTGACTTAAGGAAACACGTCGACATTCCCTAAGGTTCACCCACATGTGACTTAAGGAAACACACGTCGACATTCCCTAAGGTTCACCCACATGTGACTTAAGGAAACACACGTCGACATTCCCTAAGGTTCACCCACATGTGACTTAAGAAAACACACGTCGACATTCCATAAGGTTCACCCACATGTGACTTAAGGAAACACACGTCGACATTCCCTAAGGTACACCCACATGTGACTTAAGGAAACACACGTCGACACTCTCTAAGGTTCACCCACATGTGACTTAAGGAAACACACGTCGACACTCTCTAAGGTTCACCCACATGTGACTTAAGGAAACACACGTCGATATATCCTAAGGTAAACCCACGTGTGACTTAAGGAAACACACGTCGACATACTCTAAGGTACACCCACATGTGCCTTAAGGAAACACACGTCGACATTCCCTAAGGTTCACCCACATGTGACTTAAGGAAATACACGTCGACATTCCCTAAGGTTCACCCACTTGTGACATAAGGAAACACACGTCGACATTCCCTAAGGTTCACCCACATGTGACTTAAGGAAACACACGTCGACATTCCCTAAGGTACACCCACATGTGACTTAAGGAAACACGTCGACATTTCTAAGGTTCACCCACATGTGACTTAAGGAAACACACGTCGACATACTCTTAGGTACACCCACATGTGACTTAAGGAAACACACGTCGACACTCTCTAAGGTTCACCCACATGTGCCTTATTGAAAAACACGTCGACATTCCCTAAGGTTCACCCACTTGTGATTTAAGGAAACACGTCGACACTCTCTAAGGTTCACCCACATGTGACTTAAGGAAACACACGTCGACACTCTCTAAGGTTCACCCACATGTGACTTAAGGAAACACACGTCGACATTCCCTAAGGTTCACCCACATGTGACTTAAGGAAACACACGTCGACATTCCCTAAGGTACACCCACATGTGACTTAAGGAAACACACGTCGACATTCCCTAAGGTTCACCCACATGTGACTTAAGGAAACACACGTCGACACTCTCTAAGGTTCCCCCACCTGTGACTTAAGGAAACACACGTCGACATTCCCTAAGGTTCACCCACATGTGACTTAAGGAAACACACGTCGACATTCCCTAAGGTTGACCCACATGTGACTTAAGGAAACACACGTCGACTTTCCCTGAGGTTCACCCACATGTGACTTAAGGAAACTCTCGTCGACATTCCCTGAGGTTCACCCACATGTGACTTAAGGAAACACACGTCGACATTCCCTAAGGTTCACCCACATGTGACTTAAGGAAACACACGTCGACATTCCCTAAGGTTCACCCACATGTGACTTAAGGAAACACGTCGACTTTCCCTGAGGTTCACCCACATGTGACTTAAGGAAACTCTCGTCGACATTCCCTGAGGTTCACCCACATGTGACTTAAGGAAACACACGTCGACACTCTCTAAGGTTCACCCACATGTGACTTAAGGAAACACACGTCGATATATCCTAAGGTAAACCCACGTGTGACTTAAGGAAACACACGTCGACATACTCTAAGGTACACCCACATGTGCCTTAAGGAAACACACGTCGACATTCCCTAAGGTTCACCCACATGTGACTTAAGGAAACACACGTCGACATTCCCTAAGGTTCACCCACTTGTGACATAAGGAAACACACGTCGACATTCCCTAAGGTTCACCCACATGTGACTTAAGGAAACACACGTCGACATTCCCTAAGGTACACCCACATGTGACTTAAGGAAACACACGTCTACGCTTTCTAAGGTTCACCCACATGTGACTTAAGGAAACACACGTCGACATACTCTTAGGTACACCCACATGTGACTTAAGGAAACACACGTCGACACTCTCTAAGGTTCACCCACATGTGCCTTATTGAAAAACACGTCGACATTCCCTAAGGTTCACCCACTTGTGATTTAAGGAAACACACGTCGACACTCTCTAAGGTTCACCCACATGTGACTTAAGGAAACACACGTCGACACTCTCTAAGGTTCACCCACATGTGACTTAAGGAAACACACGTCGACATTCCCTAAGGTTCACCCACATGTGACTTAAGGAAACACACGTCGACATTCCCTAAGGTTCACCCACATGTGACTTAAGGAAACACACGTCGACATTCCCTAAGGTTCACCCACATGTGACTTAAGGAAACACACGTCGACACTCTCTAAGGTTCCCCCACCTGTGACTTAAGGAAACACACGTCGACATTCCCTAAGGTTGACCCACATGTGACTTAAGGAAACACACGTCGACATTCCCTAAGGTTGACCCACATGTGACTTAAGGAAACACACGTCGACTTTCCCTGAGGTTCACCCACATGTGACTTAAGGAAACTCTCGTCGACATTCCCTGAGGTTCACCCACATGTGACTTAAGGAAACACACGTCGACATTCCCTAAGGTTGACCCACATGTGACTTAAGGAAACACACGTCGACATTCCCTAAGGTACACCCACATGTGACTTTAGGAAACACACGTCGACTTTCCCTGAGGTTCACCCACATGTGACTTAATGAAACTCTCGTCGACATTCCCTGAGGTTCACCCACATGTGACTTAAGGAAACACACGTCGACATTCCCTTAGGTACACCCACATGTGACTTAAGGAAACTCTCGTCGACATTCCCTGAGGTTCACCCACATGTGACTTAAGGAAACACACGTCGACATTCCCTAAGGTTCACCCACATGTGACTTAAGGAAATTCTCGTCGACACTCTTACGGGTTTTGTTCTTTTTCATCATTTTTCTGGTTTGGATAATTAAGTGGTTTGCCCTTCGCTCTGATAACACATATATACTCCACATGAAACTGTGATTCATTTCACAAATATTTTCTTACAATATGTATCATTTTACCTCTTTTTAGTAAGACTTTTGAAACTGAAGGGTTAAGTTAATTTTCAAGAGGTTAAATGTCAAGAATCAGGTTAGTGAGTTGCGGGTCAAACAAGAAGCACGCGCACACCAAACCCGCGTCCAGTACGGAGTATTTTTACACAACTTGATCATACACAAAATTGGCCCCTCTCAAACTCCTGCATTGCCAAAGATACACTTTAGATAACAGAGACTGTCAGCCGTCAAGACATTGGTAGTTGGCACGTACAAAATAAAAGGAATTCTTAAACCCATGTCGAGACCCTAATCGAATCGGACCATATTATTCGTGATTCTCACGCCAGATGTTTTCTTAATTTTCAAACTTCAGCCACCCCCGATCTTTGTCAGACTGGTTTGCTATTAAAATGTCTACTTCCTTCCTATTACCAATAGTGACTCGAAACAATAAGTTTTGTGGCCTACAGAGCTGGTTTTATCTTAAACAATAATCTATAACTCAGATTTCCTTTAAACTTAACAGAGACAAACAATACAATTAGCAAACATTTCGTGAAGTTAGGAAGAGCATTTTCCTTGTAAATTTTGGGTCTTCTGAATCAGTGAGTGAATTTATAATAACTTCCGGTGTAAACAGGAGAGACTTGTGAACTTTATGTTTGATAACCAAAGTGTGACTCTTAACTTCATTTTCCACACACGTAAACCTATATACACGTGCTCACTTGCTAGCTATATAGCCATAGAAACTGATTCTATTCCAGTATTATTTGCTGTGTGAGGGGTGTGTGTGTATCTCAAATAAAAAGGATATGATACATATAAATCAAGAACAACTTGGTTGTGAATAAAACGTAAAATAAACTTTATTTGGAGATCCGAACGTTCCGTGTTCGGGATGTCATGTTAACGAACATCTTCTGCCGTGGGTTAGTTATAACTGTGACAGTCAATCCATACTTTTCAAATTACTTTTATTCTCGCCTAGTGTTTAAAATTTTGAATGACTATGTCCGAACCTTAAGAATATATGATCTGGTCGTTTAGTCTTCTGTGTAAATGAAGAACATTGGTCAAACTTAATATATCACCTGACTGATACTGTAAGTGATCAACTGTTTAATATATCACCTGACTGATACTGTAACTGATCAACTATTTAATATATCACCTGACTGATACTGTAAGGGATCAACTGTTTAATATATCACCTGACTGATACTGTAACTGATCAACTATTTAATATATCACCTGACTAATACTGTAACTGATCATCTGTTTAATATATCACCTGACTGATAGTGTAACTGATCAACTATTTAATATATCACCTGACTGATACTGTCACTGATCATCTGTTTAATATATCACCTGACTGATACTGTAACTGATCAACTGTTTAATATATCACCTGACTGATACTGTAACTGATCAACTGTTTAATATATCACCTGACTGATACTGTAACTGATCAACT
Organism: Tachypleus tridentatus; assembly: GCF_004210375.1. NCBI lineage: Eukaryota > Metazoa > Arthropoda > Merostomata > Xiphosura > Limulidae > Tachypleus > Tachypleus tridentatus. The sequence goes on along the minus strand of NC_134836.1, from coordinate 63,476,968 downwards.
GTTTAATATATCACCTGACTGATACTGTAACTGATCAACTGTTTAATATATCACCTGACTGATACTGTAACTGATCAACTATTTAATATATCACCTGAATGATACTGTAACTGATCAACTGTTTAATATATCACCTTAATGATACTGTAACTGATCAACTGTTTAATATATCACCTGACTGATACTGTAACTGATCAACTGTTTAATATATCACCTGAATGATACTGTAACTGATCAACTATTTAATATATCACCTAATTGATACTGTAACTGATCAACTATTTAATATATCACCTAATTGATACTGTAACTGATCAACTGTTTAATGTATCACCTGACTGATACTGTAAATGATCAACTGTATATATCACCTAACTGATACTGTAACTGATCAACTATTTAATATATCACCTAACTGATACTGTAACTGATGAACTATTTAATATATCTAATTGCTGTGGCTACGTCTCTTAACTCCTCACTCTGAGAGCCGCAGGCTCGAATCCCCATTCACCCAGATATGCTCGTCCTTTCGGCTGTAGAGCCGTTATAAAGTTACAGACAATCCTACTACTCCCTGATAAACAAGTAACCCAAATGTTGGCGGTGGGTGGTGATGACTGGCTGCCTTTTCCTTAGATCTCACTCGTAAAGTAAGAACGGCTAGGGCAGATAGCGTTCGTGTAGCTTTACACGAAATTCAAAATAAACCGAACTAATACGCGCGCGAGTCTTTCTGAAACTGTCGTATCTCCTTACTTCCCCGAAGCACAGTGATATGTCTGCGGACTCACACCGAGAGAAGCTGGCTTTCAATATCCGCGGTTAGTGGAACACAGATAACACATTGTGTAGCTCTGTGCTTAATTTCAAAACAAACAAACAACCAAAGGTTTCTTGCAAATTCCATCAAATCTTGTAATTTGAATGATTTATTTCGATCGCTGAGAACGGTGTATTTGTACATAAAACTATTGTATTGTATTGTATTGTATCGCATTGTATTGTATTGTATTGAATTGAATTGTATTGTATTGTATTGAATTATATTGTATTGTATTGTATTGTATTGAATTGTATTGTATTGTATTGAATTGAATTGTATTGTATTGTATTGAATTAATGGAGTATTTGTAAGAAAGTATAAAAATAAAAATTAGGAAATTATCGATATATTTTCTAAGTTTTCTTGCCCATGAACATCTGTGAATAGAATTATCTCGAAATTTATAATGAAATATAGTACAAAAAATATAGAAGCTAACGCTTTGACTTGTAATCATTTTACTAGTTGTGGAATTTCTGAATAAGTTATAAACACACTGAAAATATTAAATCAAGTTTCTAATTACATGACGAAGCAGTTCTCCATAGAAAGAGGGTTACATTCAGTTTTCCAGTCAAAGACAGTGAGTTATTAAAACACCTGATTCAGCAACTAAAACCTCAGCCACTTTGTAAGTAAACTTACGAGGTCTGTTAAAAAAATACACGGATTGTTTGAATTGCGCGGCTCCAGTTGGTTCCAGGGGAATCCGCTTGGTGTCGCTAGGTTCGCACAGATCAGCTGATTACGACGCCATTTCCCGATTGCAGATATCTTCATTTGTGTAATAGCTACGCGGTTTTAAGTGAAGTGCGATTTTTTTCGTTTGGCGGATTTCAGAATGAATGACCTGAAGGAGCAACGACTTGCCGTAAAATTTTGTGTTAAACTTGGAAACTCTGCGACTAAAACTTTTGCTATGCTTAACACGGCTTACGGTGATGTTGCTATGAAGCGTACGGCATGTTTCAAGTGGTATGAACGTTTTAAGGATGGTCGACAGTCCATTGAAGATGATGAGCGTCCTGGACGTCCTTCCACGTCAACTGACGACCCACACGTCGACAAAATCAACACCCTGGTGCGGGCAAATCGACGTCTGACTGTCAGGGAGCTTGCTGAAGAGTGTGGGATATCAGTTGGATCTTGTTACGAGATTTTGACCGAAAAATTGAAGATGCACCACGTTGCTGCGAAATTTGTGCCTCAGAACTCGTGAGTTTTTGGCCAAACACTCGATCACTGTTCTTCCCCACCCCCCTACTCACCTGACCTTGCTCCTTGCGATTTTTTCTTGTTCCCCAAACTCAAAAGACCCTTGAAAGGAAGAAGATTTGAGACGATTCCCGAGATTAAGGCAAATGCGACGAAGGAGCTGGAGGACATTACAAAAGAAGCGTACCAGGACCGTTTCAACAAGTGGAAACACCGTTGGGATAAGTGTGTGCGTTGGGGAGGAGAGTACTTTGAAGGGGACCCAGACCTGTAACTTCTAAATAAAGTACATTTTGTTTTATGACGTCAGTCCGCGTATTTTTTTTAACAGCCCTCGCATTATTATTACAAAGAAAACTGACTGACAGTTGATAGACATGTCTGGTTTAACATAAGTAATGATGGTCCATAAATGAAACTCATTAGAAATCACGTGAGAACTCGTAACGTTAAAAATCCAGTTTCGACATTAAGAACAAAACGCTAATAAAAACCACAATGACTAAACGTTAATAAAATTATATTTTTATTATCTACAGGATAAAGTTGTTTTACTAAATTTATTGAATGAATAATCAGTTATATTTTATACTTTAAGAAATAATTCCAAGTAAGTGTCTTTTTTCATTTTCAATTTTAAAAAAATAAAAGATATTTTTCAACTAAATTAACAAGGTGTTAATAATAGTATAAGTACACTGTTGTTTTTATCATAAGATAATACAACTACACTGTTTTTATCATAAGATAATACAACTACACTGTTATTTTTATCATAAGATAATACAACTACACTGTTTTTATCATAAGATAATACAACTACACTGTTGTTTTTATCATAATATAATACAACTACACTGTTATTTTTTCCATAAGATAAAATAATTCAACTACACAGTTGTATTTACCATCAGATAATATAACTACACTGTTATGTCTACCATAAGATTATACAACTATACTGTAGTTTTTACCATAAGATAATACAATTATACTGTAGTTTTTATCATAAGATAATACAATTATACTGTAGTTTTTACCATGAGATAATACAACTACACTGTTGTTTCTACCTTAAGATAATACAATTATACTGTAGTTTTTACCATAAGATAATACAATTATACTGTAGTTTTTACCATAAGATAATGCAATTATACTGTAGTTTTTACCATGAGATAATACAACTACACTGTTGTTTCTACCTTAAGATAATACAACTACACTGTTGTTTCTACCTTAAGATAATACAATTATACTGTAGTTTTTACCATAAGATAATACAATTATACTGTAGTTTTTACCATAAGATAATACAATTATACTGTAGTTTTTACCATAAGATAATACAATTATACTGTAGTTTTTACCATGAGATAATACGACTACACTGTTGTTTGTACCATAACATAATACAACTACACTGTTGTTTCTACTATAAGATAATACAACTACACTGTTGTTTCTACCATAAGATAATACGACTACACTATTGTTTGTACCATAACATAATACGACTACACTATTGTTTGTACCATAACATAATACAACTACACTGTTGTTTGTACCATAACATAATACAACTACACTGTTGTTTCTACTATAAGATAATACAACTACACTGTTGTTTGTACCATAATATAATACAAAACGTCGTTGTTTCTTGGAAACCATTTTAAACAATCTACCGTTGAATATGGGAGATGTATTCTACTCATTTTATTTACAAACATCGAAACTCTTAATGAGTTACTGTTGTTATTGTTGTTGTGCTGTTTTTTTTGGGGGTACATGTTATCTTAGTAACACAAGTGTGCACCCCATATTGTGTAAACTAATTGAATAAAATTACAAATAATATTCATCCAGAACGAATCGAAACGTGTTTGGAGACAATAAAGTCCCTCACCCCCACCCTTGTGGTTACCAAAATCACGCTTGAAAAACTAACTATTAAAAGTTTAAACGAAATCGAACCAAGTTTCATGCGCAGGCCAATCATACGTATGGGATGTTTCCCTAAAATGCAATAGATGGCGAACTTTATGTTATATTTAAAGTCGTGGCTAATGAATGTATTCTTTTCTGCTACAACGAGTATTTTAGCACAACTGTTGTAATATCTTATTTGTTGTAAGAATTTCAAAAATGTTATTCTGTTAATTTTATCGGAAACGCATGATTGCATATCTCTGTGTTTTTAACTCACATTAAATATGTTTTCAGTTAGTATCTAGCTGATTAACTTTCTTCAGTTGAACTGAAGTGACTTCTAGTGGTTGATAAGTGAAATAGATAAAAGGTTGAAAAAAGTGATATTTTGGTCCTGTGTATTGAGGAAGTTTTGTTTGGTTGTTATTAAGCCCAAAACTCCACAATGGGCTCTCTGTGCTGTGCCCACCACGGGTATCGAAACCCGATTTTAGCTTTGTGAACATGTAGAATTATCGCTCATACAGTTCAGCAAATGCACAATTAAAAACAAATAAGATTCAACAGTCGTGATGTTATATCAGATGTATATGTATTTGAATAAAGTAATAAATAATAATAATAAGATAATAAAGTGGTATCAACTGAGAAACTTAAAAACAATATGGAATAGTTGATTCTCAAAGATTAAAAACTTATCACCACAGAACCAACTGAATGTACATTTACCACTGAACCAACTAGATGTACAATCACCTATGAACCAACTGGATGTACAATCACCTATGAACCAACTGGATGTACAATCACCTATGAACCAACTGGATGTACAATCACCTATGAACCAACTGGATGTAAATTCACCAATGAACTAACTGGATCTACATCCACCAATCAACGAACCAGATATACACTCACAGCAGAACCAACTGGATGTAAATTCACCAATGAACCAACTAGATGTACACTCATCAGTGAATCAGCTGAGTGTACATTCACCATAAATCCAAATACAAATGCTTAAATCTAAAACAAACTAATAGAGGTATGCTTCTATTTATACTGTTACGATTAGTAATATGTCTTTATTTATATTGTTACGATTAGTAATATGTCTTTATTGGTATTGTTACTATTAATACGATGATTTTATTTATGTTGTTAGTATTAATGGTACGTTTTATTTATCTAACCAACAGAGACATTCCTTGAATCCTCAGAATTGTTCAGTTTCTCATTACTTAAGTATGGACAAACAAGTAATGAGAAACTAAAGTTTTGTTTTTCCAGCTTAAATAATTTATTAAAGGATATTAGATTAAGATTTTCAAAGTTTTATCTGTGTTTCAAAAAACAAAATAATTTTATTCGCAGACCCTTTCAGTAACTTTCGCTTCCTGACAACGATGTATTACTATCCTTGAAGCGGATTTTATCGATTCGCTTTTATCAACTATGAAAAAAGGAAAATCCTATTTCTGAAACTGGCTTTATTTTTACAAACTACGATCGTTGTGATTCCAGAGGTAACCAGTCAAAGAATGAGGCACGGCTCAGACATCTGTTTAGTCAGATTGGTTTCATGTTCGGCAGACTCTCTTTATCTCTTCACTCTTGAAGAACTCGTCAAAAAATAAGCACTGGAATTTGCTTTCCTCCTTTAGATCAAAATTAAAAAAAAAAAAAATCATTTTTATCAACAAAATCCAGTTGCTGACTTTGTTAACTCCAATTACAAACGTGCGTGGCTGTAAAGTATTAAATATTAAGTTATAAGATCAATTTCTTTGTTTGTTTTTAAGCACAGTATGCTTGCTCTGCCCACCATGTGTATCGAAACCCGGTTTTTATAATTATAAGCCTTCAGAGTTATCTCTGACTTTAATGAGACCAAACTCTCATTAAGTGGACATCTGAGAAATGATTGGAGAGCTGTCTCACATATATATATATACTGGTTCCTTTATTATGTCATATATATACTGGTTCCTTTATTATGTCATATGTATATATACTGGTTCCTTTATTATGTCATATATATATATACTGGTTCCTTTATTATGACATATATATACTGGTTCCTTTATTATGTCATATATATACTGGTTCCTTTATTATGTCATATATATATATACTGGTTCGTTTATTATGTCATATATATACTGGTTCCTTTATTATGTCATATATATACTGATTCCTTTATTATGTCATATATATATACTGGTTCCTTTATTATGTCATATATATATATATACTGGTTCCTTTATTATGTCTTCAAATAAATATTTCTTCTAAATTTAATCCGATAATTATGAAAATTCTATATATATATTTATGTACGTTGTTACAAAAATAATTACATAATGGGAAACGATCATCAAAGAAAGAGGAAAACCAGAGCAATCTGAAAGGTTACATGTTCTCGTCCCGTCTATTCTTCTCACTATCACATGTTTTTAAATTAGACTGAAATAAATATTTTGTTAAAAACATCTAAGATTAGTGTTTATTGTTATTATTTTATTATCGTAGAACAAACTTTTACAAACCAGTAACGATATATCAGCTTTGTTAGTTGGAAGTACACTAAACATAACAATTTAATTACTTATAAAAATATATATGTTCAGAGAATGTGGACTTAAAATCTTGTTTATTGTTTATACAAAACCGACCATAACTTAACCCTAATATACCAGCAAGATCACTAAGATTACATGTTCTCGTCCCGTCTATCCTTTTCATTTTGGATTGGATAACATCAAATTTTACCTCCGAAAACTTAGAAAACCCTTTTCAGATCCAGAATAATCAACGATCCAAATAATATTTTGTTGTGGCGAAGACGTATGTCTCAACCTTAACGTGTCCTTACATTATTATTAATACAAAACTACTAAAATGCACCTTCTTCCTATTATGGAAACTATTTCAAGTGATATAGAATCCGAATTCAGATTTGGATTCAGACCAAATCTGAACAAAAACTGTTTCATCCTGACGTCCCATCTTATGTAAAAGTTACGTGACCATCGTTCGATCAGTTCTCGAGATATTCACGTGGGAACACAAAGAGAGAAACACGCACGGACTAAATAACAGCACCTCGCACCATGTGGTAAATACTAATAGGCGAGCAGATCTGCGGCAGGAGTGGGGGTTAGTTCGCCCCACCCCTGTTTACAGGCTTATTACTACAACTTCACCGACGATTTCATACTGTAATAAGTTTAAATATGTTATTGAAAACATCACAGGCATAGATGTGTCTCTCATTTAATTTTGATGACAATTGATTCAACATTCAGTTTTTAATAATCTTTCTTTATGTTTTAACTTTAAACTAGTTCAGAGAGTATTCATATAAAGCTCTGTACTATTTAAATGTAAACGTTATTACTTAAAATATATCAACAATATCTAAAACAGTTATTATCCTACAGTTACTTTTCGTGTATAAAACGCGGACTTACAACGCTCAAAACCGGGGTGGACAGAGCATATATACACAATTATATGGTTTTGTGCGTAATTCCAAACAACGAAACCAGAATTCGACATATACTTTTGTTCTGTACAGATCTGGTATCAAAATCTGAGTTATTTAGGTGTCGTTTCGTTCAGTACAGTTCCGGTATCAAACCCTGACTTATTTAGGTGTCGTTTTGTTCAGTACAATTCTGGTATCAAAACCTGACTTATTTAGGCGTCGTTTTGTTCAGTACAGTTCTGGTATCAAACCCTGACTTATTTAGGTGTCGTTTTGTTCAGTACAATTCTGGAATCAAAACCTGACTTATTTAGGTGTCGTTTTGTTCAGTGCAGTTCTGGAATCAAAACCTGACTTATTTAGGTGTCGTTTTGTTCAGTGCAGTTCTGGAATCAAAACCTGACTTATTTAGGTGTCGTTTTGTTCAGTACAATTCTGGAATCAAAACCTGACTTATTTAGGTGTCGTTTTGTTCTGTGCAGTTCTGGTATCAAAACCAGACTTATTTAAATGTCTTTTTGTTCAGCACAGTTCTGGATTCAAAACCTGACTTATTTAGATGTCGTTTTGTTCAGTACAATTCTGGTATCAAAACCTGACTTATGTAGATGTCTTCTTGTTCAGTACAGTTCTGGTATCAAAACCAGACTTATTTAAATGTCTTTTTGTTCAGCACAGTTCTGGTATCAAAACCCGACTTATTTAGATGTCTCTTTGTTCAGTACACTTCTGGTATCAAAACCTGACTGTTATGAGTTATTTTGATGTTGTTTTTTTTTGTTTTTCAGTACAATGTATATATTTTTGTTTGTTTGTTTATTGTACATGTTTTAGTGTTCTATCTGATGGACAGTATTTTAGTATTTTGGTAAGATTATGTGTTGTTTTTTTCAGTAATTTGTCTCTTTTTAAGCGCCAGGTAAACGTCTTACCAAGAAACTGTTTTTGATTAAGATGCTGTAACAATTAAAAATCAATTATCGATAAGGTTGAACTTACCTGAAACACCTTAAAAATAAACTGTTTGTTGGTATCTTTAAAAGTAACTTTAACCCTAGATCGAACAAGAACAGTTAGCTCTCAGTGTCCGGAATTATTCATAAATTTGCATCTTACTTGAATGGCAGTGAAACGACATAAACAAAAACACGATTCTAGTCCATTTCTGAGGTAGCATCTTTTGTTATACACTCCGTCCACTCAACACTCGAACCACCACTGACCCACTGTGTGTGTGTATGGGGAGTGTAGCCTGAAAACAAGTCGGAAAACTTCAGCTAAATAACATACAAGATCCCCTCCACCTACAGGGTCATGGGTAAATCTACAGGCTTACGACTCTAAAAATCGTGTTTCGATAGCTTTGAAGAGCAGATCACAGATAGCCCATTAAGTATATTTGTGCTTAACAACAGCCCAAAATCAAACCAGGCCAAATATTGGCTTACACACCTTTACATAAGCTTTCTGTATTACGTCTGCTGTTCCACACCTGATTTGTGGCTAAAGTTTGAATCTACTTCTAACCGCTTTAAATCACATGTTTGTGAGATCCAATGAACTTCAGTTACTGTCAATCAGTATTTCCTTTCTTTTAATAATCTGCCTTTGATTTATGTATTTGTTTGTTGTTATACACGAAGCTATATAATGGGCTCTGTGTGCTGTGCCCGCTTCGGATATCGAAACCAACTTTCAGATTCATCCTTCAGCCACAGTGGTGGCGGCTATCTGCCTCTCGTAATTCCTCCTTATTAAATTATTATCTGTGAATAATGAAACAGAATTTGGATCTACGATGTGTTGCAGAAATAACAGATTCGATGGAACGACACTGTCTTATATCACTGATTGCGAAGCTCTCTAGCCCTGTTAGTGACAAGAGGATTGGGTGATATATGTGTTTCTTTAGTCATGCAAACTGTCTTCTTGTTATCTAAAGTGTCACCATGGCTTTAATTACAATGATAAGTTACTTAGTCTTACGTCTTATTAAAATTCTATCTTAACCAGGATTATATCTGACGTCATAATGAACTGTAACAATTGTGTAATTATTTTCTGCCTTCTTAGATTTTCCTGTGTCATGACAGATAGATTAATTATTCAATGCACTTTCTACAGGTATCCACAATAGCGATATCTTATCTTTACTCGTATTTAACTTTGAATAATGTTTATATGTAAACAATACTCCCTTATGAGTGAAGTATTTCATCGGTCATCTTAATCATGTAACATGACCAGTAGAATAACTAAAACGAATTCTGTGACTGTTCAGTCACGTTTTGAGTGTCAACAAATGTTTTTCTGTTTGAATTTATTGGTAATTTGTTGTTTGTTTTGTTCTTGATGTTTTCATTTTCACATTGTTAATTTAGCATACAGACAAAAACAATCAAATTTTTAATGGAGCGACTTTGTTATTTACCTTTGTTCCTTGATCTTTTGTTAAAATATTTCTTAAACTTAAGTGTCTTTTATTTTACAGTACAGCTAAAAAGACTGTCTTGGTGTAAAAGTTTTTACGTTATATTTTGATGTAACAATGATTTATATAAATAGTGTTCCAACTGTCACTATGTTTGTTGTATCCCAGCTAGCCCGAACACCTCTGTACAGAGCGAAACGCGTCGTCAGAAATGGATATAATGAATACAGCATGGTTGAAACGGTATTATTATAGTATTATAAAATCCATGAAGGACTAGATTAAGAATGTTATATTAACTATATATAATAGGCTTAACAGAATCTTTTATAAATGGGGTATAAATACAAATACAATTCCAACAGCGTTCATTGTTTTAAGATATTACCTAATTTCAACAATTACCCAAAGTTCAACGTTCATTGTTTTGAGATATTACCTAATTTCAACAATTACCCAAAGTTCAACGTTCATTGTTTTGAGATATTATCTAATTTTAACAATTACCCAAAGTTCAACGTTCATTATTTTGAGATATTACCTAATTTCAACAATTACCCAAAGTTCAACGTTCATTGTTTTGAGATATTACCTAATTTCAACAATTACCCAAAGTTCAACGTTCATTGTTTTGAGATATTATCTAATTTTAACAATTACCCAAAGTTCAACGTTCATTATTTTGAGATATTACCTAATTTCAACAATTACCCAAAGTTCAATGTTCATTGTTTTGAGATATTATATAATTTCAACAATTTTCCAAAGTTCAACGTTCATTGTTTTGAGATATTACCTAATTTGAACAATTACCCAAAGTTCAACGTTCATTATTTTGAGATATTACCTAATTTCAACAATTACCCAAAGTTCAATGTTTATTGTTTTGAGATATTACCTAATTTCAACAATTACCCAAAATTCAACGTTCATTGTCCTAAGATATTAACTAATTTCAACAATTACCCAAAGTTCAACGTTCATTGTTTTGAGATATTACCTAATTTCAACAATTAGCCAAAGTTCAACGCTCATTGTTTTGAGATATTATCTAATTTCAACAATTTCCCAAAGTTCAACGTTCATTGTTTTGAGATATTACCTAATTTGAACAATTACCCAAAGTTCAACGTTTATTGTTTTGAGATATTAACTAATTTCAACAATTACCCAAAGTTCAACGTTCAATATATATTGTTTTGGCTATAACTTTGCACACTACCATGTGAATAGACTTTGATCAAATAAAAATATTAGATGTCGTCTTCCTTTCTTATGGTAAACTCATAAAAACACATGTGTAGTGATAAACATGGTATTTCGTTTGATAATATCATAAGATATCTATGTACAGGTAACTATGGTAATGTCATACAAACATAATTTTCTACCGGTAAACATAATTTTCCCTATAGTAATCTTACAGAGACACATGTATGAAGCGATAAACCTGGTATTATTTATAGTAATCTCACACAGACACATGTTTGAAGTGGTAAACCTGGTGCTACTTATTGTAATCTCACACAGACACGTGGTAAACATGGTGTTACTCATGGTAATCTCATACAAAAGATATATGAAGTGGTAAACCTAATCATACTTATGGTAATATCATACAAATACATGTATGAAGTGGTAAACATGGTTTACCTAAGGTAATCTCACACAAACATGTAAACCTCGTATTACTTATTGTAACCTCACACAAACACGTGTGTGTAGTGGTAAATCTGAAATTACTTACGCTAATCTCACATAGACATATGTGTATAGTGGTAAACCTCGTATTACTTCTGGTAACCTCACACAGACACGTGGTGTAAACAAGGTATCATTGCCTCTTGTTTACGTTAATAAGATATCTGCTGTAGTTAATTTGTCAAGTACATTATATTGGTTAATTTGTAAAACTGATGTTAATATGATGATACCTTATCCTGGTAAGACAGATGTGATGTTAAGTTACATTTGGAAAAATGTCTTTAAACACAATAAAACGTGTTTTTAGCAACTGCTGTGATGTTTTATTTTCAGTGAAAGAGTGTATATTTTCCTTATGGCAAAGCCCAGTGGGCTGTCTGTTGTGCTCTACCTGGGGAATCGAACCCCTAATATTAGTGTTGTAAACCGAAATACTTACAGCTGGAGACTAAATGACAGATGCAAACACCTATGCATGAACTACAGAAACTAAAATGTAAAAACTACTTGAAAGTTATCAAAAAAGATACTCTTAAGACACTGTCAGCCTCCAACGATACAGAGTCATAATCAAAGTTTTTACATAGTCAATGAAAGTAAAATCGGACAAGTTCTGATGTTAGAAAATTAAAGTACTGGTCTTTCTGTTAACTTTGAGTTAATAAATACATAATCCTCGCGTACAACCTGGCTATCAAGATTATTATTTGAAGATAGAGATATTGTGGTCGAAAGAACTTCGATACAAACAGCTGATAAACATTTATTGTTTTCCTGAGAAGCAATTATAATGACATTCTCTGGAAGACCACAAGTATTTTAGACATCCCATTCTGTCTAAAAACCACTTTATTAGTAGTTTAATGTGTTAATAGTATGTTGACTAAACTTTTTTAGGCCTCAGTGATTCAAAACCACACCCAAGTAGTTCACAATAAGTTTAAAGTCTATAAATAAAAACTGGATTTCAATACTGGGTAGAGCTTAGATAGAACATCGCAGAGTTTGTACTTAACAACAAACACGTTGTTATGCAGACACATTTCTATTATGTTTTCTTTGACAACAAAATATGTAAGGAGTTTGGTTTAATCTGACAGTCTAATCTTCTTTTTTTTACTTTCCAGGTGGAAAATGTATAACATTATCTCATAAAACTTCATATATAACTCAAACCCTTCAAGTAGTCGTGAAAAGATATATCAAACTGAAATAATATGTTTCCCGATACAGAAAGAAAACTAAATATTAAAACTAACAGAGTCGGGACTAGTCACTAGGGCAAAAGAATTGACGATTTTAAAGAGAGAAAGTGCGAGGAACCTAATAATTAATCATTCTTCAAAACGTCTATGTTCTGTAATGTGCTGACACAAGGGTAGGCAAACAATAAGGATCAGATTCCTATACAAGAAATTCTGTAAACGTAAATAAGAAATTGAAAAATAAAACTTAATTACTGCTAGTCAATCGGCACCATAAACTTAAAATAGAAACAAAGACAAGATTCTGTGTTTTACCTTGTGAGAAGTAACAACAATATATTTAGTAGAATAAACTTAAAATAGAAACAAGGAGAGGATTCTGTGTTTTACCTTGTGAGAAGTAACAACAATATCTTTAGTGGAATAAACTTAAAACAGAAACAAGGAGAGGATTCTGTGTTTTACCTTGTGAGAAGTAACAGCAATATATTTAGTGGAATAAACTTAAAACAGAAACAAGAAGAGGATTCTGTGTTTTACCTTGTGAGAAGTAACAACAATATATTTAGTAGAATAAACTTAAAACAGAAACAAGGAGAGGATTCTGTGTTTTACCTTGTAAGAAGTAACAACAATATATTTAGTAGAATAAACTTAAAACAGAAACAAGGAGAGGATTTTGTGTTTTACCTTGTGAGAAGTAACAACAATATATTTAGTGGAATAAACTTAAAACAGAAACAACAAGAGGATTCTGTGTTTTACCTTGTAAGAAGTAACTTCTTACTCTTGAACAGGGCTAGCCTGTGTATTTAAAATTCATCCATTAATAAATAAAAATATGTATGTATTACTCCGCTCTTACTGATTCGTCATGTTTTATAACCACTTTATACAATTTTTTGATATCGACTGATATACTCAATTATATATGTTATTCAAAGTGTAAAATAATTTGGCACAAAAGTTTGTTGAAAACGACCTGAATATTCTAGGTTTATTTAAATAAATATTATATATTGATTTAGTGGAAAATTTCATAATAAGAAATTATTACGACACTTATGATGTAGAGTAAGTTTTATTTATTTAAAAAGGCACATATAAACGTTTTAAATTCATGTAGTCTTGAGACACCATTAAAATTATATTGTAAAATTGAACAACAGTTAACGAAACTGAACAAGCAAGGAAAGTGATTTTAAGAAAAGGAGTTAGAACCAGAAAACATGAATATTAGAGTAAAAATAGAAGAAAATTTTGGATGAAGGCGTCGTGTTATTCACGATTCGAGACTTGTGTTTGTTTGTGGAGGTTTTTCTCCAGTAATTCTAGATCAGTGTTAATATTGTATAGGATAACAAGAGATGAAACATCTGTGATACAGGCTGTTTATCGAACTCAATATATCTTATTTCTGTATTCTGTGAACTTGGGTTTCGATCCCACGACGGCACAGCACACATAGCCCAATGTGCAATGTTGTGTTTAATAAACTAACAAAAATCGGTGACTCAGCGATAAATCTTCAGAATTGTAGTGCGAGAAATTTGGTTTTGTTACCCACGATTGGTGTAGCATCGTAAGATTATAAAACATTATTGAAATTGTTGTATTTGGTTGAAACGTTATCCATATGAATTATTTAAAAGTGTTTTTTTTTTCATCTCTCCTTCTATGTATTACCCATTGGATGACATTCCTCTATTGAAATGCATGTTTCATAAATGAATTACAAAACTTACTTTTAGCAAATGACGGGTTTTACATCGACCAAGATCTTGACAGAATACCTTCCAGTTTTATAGACATTTGTGTGATACGTGTAGAAGTGTTCACAAGAAGTGATAACCTGTTTTATAGATATTTGTGTGATACGTGTAGAAGTGTTCACAAGAAGTGATAACCTGTTTTATAGATATTTGTGTGATACGTATAGAAGTGCTTACAAGAACTGATAACCTGTTTTATAGATATTTGTGTGATACGTATAGAAGTGCTTACAAGAACTGATAACCTGTTTTATAGACAATTGTGTGATACATGTAGAAGTGCTTACAAGAACTGATAACCTGTTTTATAGACATTTGTGTGATACGTGTAGAAGTGCTTACAAGAACTGATAACCTGTTTTATAGACATTTGTGTGATACGTGTAAAAGTGCTCACAAGAACTGATAACCTGTTTTATAAACATTTTTGTGATACGTGTAGAAGTGCTTACAAGAACTGATAACCTGTTCTATAGACATTTGTGTGATACGTGTAGAAGTGCTTACAAGAACTGATAACCAGTTTTATAGACATTTGTGTGATACGTGTAGAAGTGCTTACAAGAACTGATAACCTGTTTTATAAACATTTTTGTGATACGTGTAGAAGTGCTTACAAGAACTGATAACCTGTTTTATAGACATTTGTGTGATACATGTAGAAGTGTTCACAAGAAGTGATAACCTGTTTTATAGATATTTGTGTGATACGTGTAGAAGTGTTCACAAGAAGTGATAACCTGTTTTATAGATATTTGTGTGATACGTATAGAAGTGCTTACAAGAACTGATAATCTGTTCTATAGACATTTGTGTGATACGTATAGAAGTGCTTACAAGAACTGATAACCTGTTTTATAGATATTTGTGTGATACGTATAGAAGTGCTTACAAGAACTGATAACCTGTTTTATAGACATTTGTGTGATACATGTAGAAGTGCTTACAAGAACTGATAACCTGTTTTATAGACATTTGTGTGATACGTGTAGAAGTGCTTACAAGAACTGATAACCTGTTTTATAGACATTTGTGTGATACGTGTAAAAGTGCTCACAAGAACTGATAACCTGTTTTATAAACATTTTTGTGATACGTGTAGAAGTGCTTACAAGAACTGATAACCTGTTCTATAGACATTTGTGTGATACGTGTAGAAGTGCTTACAAGAACTGATAACCTGTTTTATAGACATTTGTGTGATACGTGTAGAAGTGCTTACAAGAACTGATAACCTGTTTTATAAACATTTTTGTGATACGTGTAGAAGTGCTTACAAGAACTGATAACCTGTTTTATAGACATTTGTGTGATACGTGTAGAAGTGCTTACAAGAACTGATAACCTGTTTTATAGATATTTGTGTGATACGTATAGAAGTGCTTACAAGAACTGATAACCTGTTTTATAGACATTTGTGTGATACATGTAGAAGTGCTTACAAGAACTGATAACCTGTTTTATAGACATTTGTGTGATACGTGTAGAAGACATCAGGTATTTAAACCCAAGTCTGATTAATGTTGATATATACTTTCGGGGTTCTCAGGGTATTTAAACCCAAGTCTGATTAATGTTGATATATACGGGGACATCAGGTATTTAAACCCAAGTCTGATTAATGTTGATATATACGGGGACATCAGGGTATTTAAACCCAAGTCTGATTAATGTTGATATATACGGGGACATCAGGGTATTTAAACCCAAGTCTGATTAATGTTGATATATACGGGGACATCAGGGTATTTAAACCCAAGTCTGATTAATGTTGATATATACGGGGGCATCAGGGTATTTAAACCCAAGTCTGAAGTCTGATTAATGATTGATATATACGGGGACATCAGGGTATTTAAACCCAAGTCTGATTAATGTTGATATATACGGGGAACATCAGGGTATTTAAACCCAAGTCTGATTAATGTTGATATATACGGGGACATCAGGGTATTTAAACCCAAGTCTGATTAATGTTGATATATACGGGGACATCAGGGTATTTAAACCCAAGTCTGATTAATGTTGATATATACGGGGGGCATCAGGGTATTTAAACCCAAGTCTGATTAATGTTGATATATACGGGTATTTAAACCCAAGTCTGATTATCAGGGTATTTAAACCCAAGTCTGATTAATGTTGATATATACGGGGACATCAGGGTATTTAAATCCAAGTCTGATTAATGTTGATATATACGGGGCACATCAGGGTATTTAAACCCATGTCTGATTAATGTTGATATATACGGGGAGCATCAGGGTATTTAAACCCAAGTCTGATTAATGTTGATATATACGGGGACATCAGGGTATTTAAACCCAAGTCTGATTAATGTTGATATATACGGGGACATCAGGGTATTTAAACCCAAGTCTGATTAATGTTGATATATACGGGGACATCAGGGTATTTAAACCCAAGTCTGATAATTGTTGATATATTCGGGGGTCATCAGGGCATTTAAACCCAAGTCTGAATAATGTTTATATATTTGGGGAGGATCAGTGTATTTAAACCCAAGTCTGATTAATGTTGATATATACGGGGACATCAGGGTATTTAAACCCAAGTCTGATTAATGTTGATATATACGGGGACATCAGGGTATTTAAACCCAAGTCTGATTAATGTTGATATATACGGGGACATCAGGGTATTTAAACCCAAGTCTGATTAATGTTGATATATACGGGGACATCAGGGTATTTAAACCCAAGTCTGATTAATGTTGATATATACGGGGGCATCAGGGTATTTAAACCCAAGTCTGATTAATGTTGATATATACGGGGACATCAGGGTATTTAAACCCAAGTCTGATTAATGTTGATATATACGGGGACATCAGGGTATTTAAACCCAAGTCTGATTAATGTTGATATATACGGGGCATCAGGGTATTTAAACCCAAGTCTGATTAATGTTGATATATACGGGGACATCAGGGTATTTAAACCCAAGTCTGATTAATGTTGATATATACGGGGACATCAGGGTATTTAAACCCAAGTCTGATTAATGTTGATATATACGGGGACATCAGGGTATTTAAACCCAAGTCTGATTAATGTTGATATATACGGGGACATCAGGGTATTTAAACCCAAGTCTGATTAATGTTGATATATACGGGGACATCAGGGTATTTAAACCCAAGTCTGATTAATGTTGATATATACGGGGCATCAGGGTATTTAAACCCAAGTCTGATTAATGTTGATATATACGGGGACATCAGGGTATTTAAACCCAAGTCTGATTAATGTTGATATATACGGGGACATCAGGGTATTTAAACCCAAGTCTGATTAATGTTGATATATACGGGGACATCAGGGTATTTAAACCCAAGTCTGATTAATGTTGATATATACGGGGCCATCAGGGTATTTAAACCCAAGTCTGATTAATGTTGATATATACGGGGGGCATCAGGGTATTTAAACCCAAGTCTGATTAATGTTGATATATACGGGGACATCAGGGTATTTAAACCCAAGTCTGATTAATGTTGATATATACGGGGACATCAGGGTATTTAAACCCAAGTCTGATTAAAGTTGATATATTCGGGGAGCATCAGGGTATTTAAACCCAAGTCTGATTAATGTTGATATATACGGGGAGCATCAGGGTATTTAAACCCAAGTATGATTAATGTTGATATATACGGGGATCAGGGTATCAGGGTATTTAAACCCAAGTCTGATTAATGTTGATATATACGGGGACATCAGGGTATTTAAACCCAAGTCTGATTAATGTTGATATATACGGGGACATCAGGGTATTTAAACCCAAGTCTGATTAATGTTGATATATACGGGGAGCATCAGGGTATTTAAACCCAAGTCTGATTAATGTTGATATATACGGGGAGCATCAGGGTATTTAAACCCAAGTCTGATTAATGTTGATATATACGGGGACATCAGGGTATTTAAACCCAAGTCTGATTAATGTTGATATATACGGGGACATCAGGGTATTTAAACCCAAGTCTGATTAATGTTGATATATACGGGGACATCAGGGTATTTAAACCCAAGTCTGATTAATGTTGATATATACGGGGCATCAGGGTATTTAAACCCAAGTCTGATTAATGTTGATATATACGGGGACATCATCAGGATTAATGTTGATATATACGGGGAGCATCATATTTAAACCCAAGTCTGATTAATGTTGATATATACGGGGACATCAGGGTATTTAAACCCAAGTCTGATTAATGTTGATATATACGGGGAGCATCAGGGTATTTAAACCCAAGTCTGATTAATGTTGATATATACGGGGACATCAGGGTATTTAAACCCAAGTCTGATTAATGTTGATATATACGGGGACATCAGGGTATTTAAACCCAAGTCTGATTAATGTTGATATATACGGGGGCATCAGGGTATTTAAACCCAAGTCTGATTAATGTTGATATATACGGGGCATCAGGGTATTTAAACCCAAGTCTGATTAATGTTGATATATACGGGGGACATCAGGGTATTTAAACCGAAGTCTGATTAATGTTGATATATACGGGGACATCAGGGTATTTAAACCCAAGTCTGATTAATGTTGATATATACGGGGACATCAGGGTATTTAAACCCAAGTCTGATTAATGTTGATATATACGGGGAGCATCAGGGTATTTAAACCCAAGTCTGATTAATGTTGATATATACGGGGACATCAGGGTATTTAAACCCAAGTCTGATTAATGTTGATATATACGGGGACATCAGGGTATTTAAACCCAAGTCTGATTAATGTTGATATATACGGGGACATCAGGGTATTTAAACCCAAGTCTGATTAATGTTGATATATACGGGGAGCATCAGGGTATTTAAACCCAAGTCTGATTAATGTTGATATATACGGGGACATCAGGGTATTTAAACCCAAGTCTGATTAATGTTGATATATACGGGGACATCAGGGTATTTAAACCCAAGTCTGATTAATGTTGATATATACGGGGACATCAGGGTATTTAAACCCAAGTCTGATTAATGTTGATATATACGGGGACATCAGGGTATTTAAACCCAAGTCTGATTAATGTTGATATATACGGGGGCATCAGGGTATTTAAACCCAAGTCTGATTAATGTTGATATATACGGGGACATCAGGGTATTTAAACCCAAGTCTGATTAATGTTGATATATACGGGGACATCAGGGTATTTAAACCCAAGTCTGATTAATGTTGATATATACGGGGAGCATCAGGGTATTTAAACCCAAGTCTGATTAATGTTGATATATACGGGGACATCAGGGTATTTAAACCCAAGTCTGATTAATGTTGATATATACGGGGACATCAGGGTATTTAAACCCAAGTCTGATTAATGTTGATATATACGGGGACATCAGGGTATTTAAACCCAAGTCTGATTAATGTTGATATATACGGGGACATCAGGGTATTTAAACCCAAGTCTGATTAATGTTGATATATACGGGGACATCAGGGTATTTAAACCCAAGTCTGATTAATGTTGATATATACGGGGATATATACGCATCAGGGTATTTAAACCCAAGTCTGATTAATGTTGATATATACGGGGGACATCAGGGTATTTAAACCCAAGTCTGATTAATGTTGATATATACGGGGGCATCAGGGTATTTAAACCCAAGTCTGATTAATGTTGATATATACGGGGACATCAGGGTATTTAAACCCAAGTCTGATTAATGTTGATATATACGGGGACATCAGGGTATTTAAACCCAAGTCTGATTAATGTTGATATATACGGGGACATCAGGGTATTTAAACCCAAGTCTGATTAATGTTGATATATACGGGGACATCAGGGTATTTAAACCCAAGTCTGATTAATGTTGATATATACGGGGACATCAGGGTATTTAAACCCAAGTCTGATTAATGTTGATATATACGGGGCATCAGGGTATTTAAACCCAAGTCTGATTAATGTTGATATATATATACGGGAGCATCAGGGTATTTAAACCCAAGTCTGATTAATGTTGATATATACGGGGACATCAGGGTATTTAAACCCAAGTCTGATTAATGTTGATATATACGGGGACATCAGGGTATTTAAACCCAAGTCTGATTAATGTTGATATATACGGGGACATCAGGGTATTTAAACCCAAGTCTGATTAATGTTGATATATACGGGGACATCAGGGTATTTAAACCCAAGTCTGATTAATGTTGATATATACGGGGACATCAGGGTATTTAAACCCAAGTCTGATTAATGTTGATATATACGGGGGCATCAGGGTATTTAAACCCAAGTCTGATTAATGTTGATATATACGGGGACATCAGGGTATTTAAACCCAAGTCTGATTAATGTTGATATATACGGGGACATCAGGGTATTTAATCCCAAGTATGATTAAAGTTGATATATTCGGGGAGCATCAGGGTATTTAAACCCAATTCTGATTAATGTTGTTATATACGGGGTACATCAGGGTATTTAAACCCAAGTCTGATTAATGTTGATATATACGGGGACATCAGGGTATTTAAACCCAATTCTGATTAATGTTGTTATATACGGGGTACATCAGGGTATTTAAACCCAAGTCTGATTAATGTTGATATATACGGGGACATCAGGGTATTTAAACCCAAGTCTCATTAATGTTGATATATACGGGGAGCATCAGGGTATTTAAACCCAAGTCTGATTAATGTTGATATATACTGGGGACATCAGGGTATTTAAACCCAAGTCTGATTAATGTTGATATATACGGGGGGAACATCAGGGTATTTAAACCCAAGTCTGATTAATGTTGATATATACGGGGACATCAGGGTATTTAAACCCAAGTCTGATTAATGTTGATATATACGGGGAGCATCAGGGTATTTAAACCCAAGTCTGATTAATGTTGATATATACGGGGGACATCAGGGTATTTAAACCCAAGTCTGATTAATGTTGATATATACGGGGACATCAGGGTATTTAAACCCAAGTCTGATTAATGTTGATATATACGGGGACATCAGGGTATTTAAACCCAAGTCTGATTAATGTTGATATATACGGGGGCATCAGGGTATTTAAACCCAAGTCTGATTAATGTTGATATATACGGGGACATCAGGGTATTTAAACCCAAGTCTGATTAATGTTGATATATACGGGGCCTATCAGGGTATTTAAACCCAAGTCTGATTAATGTTGATATATACGGGGGCATCAGGGTATTTAAACCCAAGTCTGATTAATGTTCATATATACGGGGACATCAGGGTATTTAAACCCAAGTCTGATTAATGTTGATATATACGGGGACATCAGGGTATTTAAACCCAAGTCTGATTAATGTTGATATATACGGGGGACATCAGGGTATTTAAACCCAAGTCTGATTAATGTTGATATATACGGGGACATCAGGGTATTTAAACCCAAGTCTGATTAATGTTGATATATACGGGGACATCAGGGTATTTAAACCCAAGTCTGATTAATGTTGATATATACGGGGACATCAGGGTATTTAAACCCAAGTCTGATTAATGTTGATATATACGGGGACATCAGGGTATTTAAACCCAAGTCTGATTAATGTTGATATATACGGGGAGCATCAGGGTATTTAAACCCAAGTCTGATTAATGTTGATATATACGGGGACATCAGGGTATTTAAACCCAAGTCTGATTAATGTTGATATATACGGGGACATCAGGGTATTTAAACCCAAGTCTGATTAATGTTGATATATACGGGGACATCAGGGTATTTAAACCCAAGTCTGATTAATGTTGATATATACGGGGACATCAGGGTATTTAAACCCAAGTCTGATTAATGTTGATATATACGGGGACATCAGGGTATTTAAACCCAAGTCTGATTAATGTTGATATATACGGGGAGCATCAGGGTATTTAAACCCAAGTCTGATTAATGTTGATATATACGGGGACATCAGGGTATTTAAACCCAAGTCTGATTAATGTTGATATATACGGGGACATCAGGGTATTTAAACCCAAGTCTGATTAATGTTGATATATACGGGGAGCATCAGGGTATTTAAACCCAAGTCTGATTAATGTTGATATATACGGGGACATCAGGGTATTTAAACCCAAGTCTGATTAATGTTGATATATACGGGGACATCAGGGTATTTAAACCCAAGTCTGATTAATGTTGATATATACGGGGACATCAGGGTATTTAAACCCAAGTCTGATTAATGTTGATATATACGGGGGCATCAGGGTATTTAAACCCAAGTCTGATTAATGTTGATATATACGGGGACATCAGGGTATTTAAACCCAAGTCTGATTAATGTTGATATATACGGGGAGCATCAGGGTATTTAAACCCAAGTCTGATTAATGTTGATATATACGGGGACATCAGGGTATTTAAACCCAAGTCTGATTAATGTTGATATATACGGGGACATCAGGGTATTTAAACCCAAGTCTGATTAATGTTGATATATACGGGGACATCAGGGTATTTAAACCCAAGTCTGATTAATGTTGATATATACGGGGACATCAGGGTATTTAAACCCAAGTCTGATTAATGTTGATATATACGGGGACATCAGGGTATTTAAACCCAAGTCTGATTAATGTTGATATATACGGGGAGCATCAGGGTATTTAAACCCAAGTCTGATTAATGTTGATATATACGGGGACATCAGGGTATTTAAACCCAAGTCTGATTAATGTTGATATATACGGGGACATCAGGGTATTTAAACCCAAGTCTGATTAATGTTGATATATACGGGGCATCAGGGTATTTAAACCCAAGTCTGATTAATGTTGATATATACGGGGACATCAGGGTATTTAAACCCAAGTCTGATTAATGTTGATATATACGGGGAGCATCAGGGTATTTAAACCCAAGTCTGATTAATGTTGATATATACGGGGACATCAGGGTATTTAAACCCAAGTCTGATTAATGTTGATATATACGGGGAGCATCAGGGTATTTAAACCCAAGTCTGATTAATGTTGATATATACGGGGACATCAGGGTATTTAAACCCAAGTCTGATTAATGTTGATATATACGGGGACATCAGGGTATTTAAACCCAAGTCTGATTAATGTTGATATATACGGGGCATCAGGGTATTTAAACCCAAGTCTGATTAATGTTGATATATACGGGGACATCAGGGTATTTAAACCCAAGTCTGATTAATGTTGATATATACGGGGACATCAGGGTATTTAAACCCAAGTCTGATTAATGTTGATATATACGGGGGCATCAGGGTATTTAAACCCAAGTCTGATTAATGTTGATATATACGGGGACATCAGGGTATTTAAACCCAAGTCTGATTAATGTTGTTATATACGGGGACATCAGGGTATTTAAACCCAAGTCTGATTAATGTTGATATATACGGGGCCATCAGGGTATTTAAACCCAAGTCTGATTAATGTTGATATATACGGGGGCATCAGGGTATTTAAACCCAAGTCTGATTAATGTTGATATATACGGGGACATCAGGGTATTTAAACCCAAGTCTGATTAATGTTGATATATACGGGGAGCATCAGGGTATTTAAACCCAAGTCTGATTAATGTTGATATATACGGGGACATCAGGGTATTTAAACCCAAGTCTGATTAATGTTGATATATACGGGGACATCAGGGTATTTAAACCCAAGTCTGATTAATGTTGATATATACGGGGACATCAGGGTATTTAAACCCAAGTCTGATTAATGTTGATATATACGGGGGGCATCAGGGTATTTAAACCCAAGTCTGATTAATGTTGATATATACGGGGATCATCAGGGTATTTAAACCCAAGTCTGATTAATGTTGATATATACGGGGACATCAGGGTATTTAAACCCAAGTCTGATTAATGTTGATATATACGGGGACATCAGGGTATTTAAACCCAAGTCTGATTAATGTTGATATATACGGGGAGCATCAGGGTATTTAAACCCAAGTCTGATTAATGTTGATATATACGGGGACATCAGGGTATTTAAACCCAAGTCTGATTAATGTTGATATATACGGGGACATCAGGGTATTTAAACCCAAGTCTGATTAATGTTGATATATACGGGGACATCAGGGTATTTAAACCCAAGTCTGATTAATGTTGATATATACGGGGGCATCAGGGTATTTAAACCCAAGTCTGATTAATGTTGATATATACGGGGACATCAGGGTATTTAAACCCAAGTCTGATTAATGTTGATATATACGGGGACATCAGGTATTTAAACCCAAGTCTGATTAATGTTGATATATACGGGGACATCAGGGTATTTAAACCCAAGTCTGATTAATGTTGATATATACGGGGACATCAGGGTATTTAAACCCAAGTCTGATTAATGTTGATATATACGGGGATTTCAGGGTATTTAAACCCAAGTCTGATTAATGTTGATATATACGGGGACATCAGGGTATTTAAACCCAAGTCTGATTAATGTTGATATATACGGGGACATCAGGGTATTTAAACCCAAGTCTGATTAATGTTGATATATACGGGGAGCATCAGGGTATTTAAACCCAAGTCTGATTAATGTTGATATATACGGGGACATCAGGGTATTTAAACCCAAGTCTGATTAATGTTGATATATACGGGGACATCAGGGTATTTAAACCCAAGTCTGATTAATGTTGATATATACGGGGAGCATCAGGTATTTAAACCCAAGTCTGATTAATGTTGATATATACGGGGACATCAGGGTATTTAAACCCAAGTCTGATTAATGTTGATATATACGGGGACATCAGGGTATTTAAACCCAAGTCTGATTAATGTTGATATATACGGGGACATCAGGGTATTTAAACATCTGATTAATGGATATATACGGGGACATAGGGTATTTAAACCCAAGTCTGATTAATGTTGATATATACGGGGACATCAGGGTATTTAAACCCAAGTCTGATTAATGTTGATATATACGGGGACATCAGGGTATTTAAACCCAAGTCTGATTAATGTTGATATATACGGGGACATCAGGGTATTTAAACCCAAGTCTGATTAATGTTGATATATACGGGGACATCAGGGTATTTAAACCCAAGTCTGATTAATGTTGATATATACGGGGACATCAGGGTATTTAAACCCAAGTCTGATTAATGTTGATATATACGGGGACATCAGGGTATTTAAACCCAAGTCTGATTAATGTTGATATATACGGGGACATCAGGGTATTTAAACCCAAGTCTGATTAATGTTGATATATACGGGGACATCAGGGTATTTAAACCCAAGTCTGATTAATGTTGATATATACGGGGACATCAGGGTATTTAAACCCAAGTCTGATTAATGTTGATATATACGGGGACATCAGGGTATTTAAACCCAAGTCTGATTAATGTTGATATATACGGGGAGCATCAGGGTATTTAAACCCAAGTCTGATTAATGTTGATATATACGGGGAGCATCAGGGTATTTAAACCCAAGTATGATTAATGTTGTTATATACGAGGGACATCAGGGTATTTAAACCCAAGTCTGATTAATGTTGATATATACGGGGACATCAGGGTATTTAAACCCAAGTCTGATTAATGTTGATATATACGGGGACATCAGGGTATTTAAACCCAAGTCTGATTAATGTTGATATATACGGGGACATCAGGGTATTTAAACCCAAGTCTGATTAATGTTGATATATACGGGGGCATCAGGGTATTTAAACCCAAGTCTGATTAATGTTGATATATACGGGAGACATCAGGGTATTTAAACCCAAGTCTGATTAATGTTGATATATACGGGGACATCAGGGTATTTAAACCCAAGTCTGATTAATGTTGATATATACGGGGACATCAGGGTATTTAAACCCAAGTCTGATTAATGTTGATATATACGGGGACATCAGGGTATTTAAACCCAAGTCTGATTAATGTTGATATATACGGGGACATCAGGGTATTTAAACCCAAGTCTGATTAATGTTGATATATACGGGGACATCAGGGTATTTAAACCCAAGTCTGATTAATGTTGATATATACGGGGAGCATCAGGGTATTTAAACCCAAGTCTGATTAATGTTGATATATACGGGGACATCAGGGTATTTAAACCCAAGTCTGATTAATGTTGATATATACGGGGACATCAGGGTATTTAAACCCAAGTCTGATTAATGTTGATATATACGGGGACATCAGGGTATTTAAACCCAAGTCTGATTAATGTTGATATATACGGGGACATCAGGGTATTTAAACCCAAGTCTGATTAATGTTGATATATACGGGCATCAGGGTATTTAAACCCAAGTCTGATTAATGTTGATATATACGGGGACATCAGGGTATTTAAACCCAAGTCTGATTAATGTTGATATATACGGGGACATCAGGGTATTTAAACCCAAGTCTGATTAATGTTGATATATACGGGGACATCAGGGTATTTAAACCCAAGTCTGATTAATGTTGATATATACGGGGACATCAGGGTATTTAAACCCAAGTCTGATTAATGTTGATATATACGGGGACATCAGGGTATTTAAACCCAAGTCTGATTAATGTTGATATATACGGGGAGCATCAGGGTATTTAAACCCAAGTCTGATTAATGTTGATATATACGGGGACATCAGGGTATTTAAACCCAAGTCTGATTAATGTTGATATATACGGGGACATCAGGGTATTTAAACCCAAGTCTGATTAATGTTGATATATACGGGGGGTATTTAAACATCAGGGTATTTAAACCCAAGTCTGATTAATGTTGATATATACGGGGACATCAGGGTATTTAAACCCAAGTCTGATTAATGTTGATATATACGGGGACATCAGGGTATTTAAACCCAAGTCTGATTAATGTTGATATATACGGGGACATCAGGGTATTTAAACCCAAGTCTGATTAATGTTGATATATACGGGGAGCATCAGGGTATTTAAACCCAAGTCTGATTAATGTTGATATATACGGGGGACATCAGGGTATTTAAACCCAAGTCTGATTAATGTTGATATATACGGGGACATCAGGGTATTTAAACCCAAGTCTGATTAATGTTGATATATACGGGGAGCATCAGGGTATTTAAACCCAAGTCTGATTAATGTTGATATATACGGGGACATCAGGGTATTTAAACCCAAGTCTGATTAATGTTGATATATACGGGGACATCAGGGTATTTAAACCCAAGTCTGATTAATGTTGATATATACGGGGACATCAGGGTATTTAAACCCAAGTCTGATTAATGTTGATATATACGGGGACATCAGGGTATTTAAACCCAAGGTATTTAAACCCAAGTCTGATTAATGTTGATATATACGGGGACATCAGGGTATTTAAACCCAAGTCTGATTAATGTTGATATATACGGGGACATCAGGGTATTTAAACCCAAGTCTGATTAATGTTGATATATACGGGGACATCAGGGTATTTAAACCCAAGTCTGATTAATGTTGATATATACGGGGACATCAGGGTATTTAAACCCAAGTCTGATTAATGTTGATATATACGGGGACATCAGGGTATTTAAACCCAAGTCTGATTAATGTTGATATATACGGGGGCATCAGGGTATTTAAACCCAAGTCTGATTAATGTTGATATATACGGGGACATCATATTTAAACAGGGTATTTAAACCCAAGTCTGATTAATGTTGATATATACGGGGACATCAGGGTATTTAAACCCAAGTCTGATTAATGTTGATATATACGGGGACATCAGGGTATTTAAACCCAAGTCTGATTAATGTTGATATATACGGGGACATCAGGGTATTTAAACCCAAGTCTGATTAATGTTGATATATACGGGGACATCAGGGTATTTAAACCCAAGTCTGATTAATGTTGATATATACGGGGACATCAGGGTATTTAAACCCAAGTCTGATTAATGTTGATATATACGGGGAGCATCAGGGTATTTAAACCCAAGTCTGATTAATGTTGATATATACGGGGAGCATCAGGGTATTTAAACCCAAGTCTGATTAATGTTGATATATACGGGGACATCAGGGTATTTAAACCCAAGTCTGATTAATGTTGATATATACGGGGACATCAGGGTATTTAAACCCAAGTCTGATTAATGTTGATATATACGGGGACATCAGGGTATTTAAACCCAAGTCTGATTAATGTTGATATATACGGGGACATCAGGGTATTTAAACCCAAGTCTGATTAATGTTGATATATACGGGGACATCAGGGTATTTAAACCCAAGTCTGATTAATGTTGATATATACGGGGACATCAGGGTATTTAAACCCAAGTCTGATTAATGTTGATATATACGGGGAGCATCAGGGTATTTAAACCCAAGTCTGATTAATGTTGATATATACGGGGACATCAGGGTATTTAAACCCAAGTCTGATTAATGTTGATATATACGGGGAGCATCAGGGTATTTAAACCCAAGTCTGATTAATGTTGATATATACGGGGACATCAGGGTATTTAAACCCAAGTCTGATTAATGTTGATATATACGGGGACATCAGGGTATTTAAACCCAAGTCTGATTAATGTTGATATATACGGGGACATCAGGGTATTTAAACCCAAGTCTGATTAATGTTGATATATACGGGGACATCAGGGTATTTAAACCCAAGTCTGATTAATGTTGATATATACGGGGACATCAGGGTATTTAAACCCAAGTCTGATTAATGTTGATATATACGGGGATATCAGGGTCAGG
This sequence comes from Tachypleus tridentatus, assembly GCF_004210375.1. Lineage (NCBI taxonomy): Eukaryota > Metazoa > Arthropoda > Merostomata > Xiphosura > Limulidae > Tachypleus > Tachypleus tridentatus. The sequence goes on along the minus strand of NC_134836.1, from coordinate 63,447,609 downwards.
GTATTTAACCCAAGTCTGATTAGTGTTGATATATATGGGGAGCATCAGGGTATTTAAACCCAAGTCTGATTAATGTTGATATATACGGGGACATCAGGGTATTTAAACCCAAGTCTGATTAATGTTGATATATACAGGGAGCATCAGGGTATTTAAACCCAAGTCTGATTAATGTTGATATATACGGGGACATCAGGGTATTTAAACCCAAGTCTGATTAATGTTGATATATACGGGGACATCAGGGTATTTAAACCCAAGTCTGATTAATGTTGATATATACGGGGACATCAGGGTATTTAAACCCAAGTCTGATTAATGTTGATATATACGGGGACATCAGGGTATTTAAACCCAAGTCTGATTAATGTTGATATATACGGGGACATCAGGGTATTTAAACCCAAGTCTGATTAATGTTGATATATACGGGGACATCAGGGTATTTAAACCCAAGTCTGATTAATGTTGATATATACGGGGACATCAGGGTATTTAAACCCAAGTCTGATTAATGTTGATATATACGGGGAGGGTATTTAAACCCAAGTCATCAGGGTATTTAAACCCAAGTCTGATTAATGTTGATATATACGGGGACATCAGGGTATTTAAACCCAAGTCTGATTAATGTTGATATATACGGGGACATCAGGGTATTTAAACCCAAGTCTGATTAATGTTGATATATACGGGGACATCAGGGTATTTAAACCCAAGTCTGATTAATGTTGATATATACGGGGACATCAGGTATTTAAACCCAAGTCTGATTAATGTTGATATATACGGGGAGCATCAGGGTATTTAAACCCAAGTCTGATTAATGTTGATATATACGGGGACATCAGGGTATTTAAACCCAAGTCTGATTAATGTTGATATATACGGGGACATCAGGGTATTTAAACCCAAGTCTGATTAATGTTGATATATACGGGGACATCAGGGTATTTAAACCCAAGTCTGATTAATGTTGATATATACGGGGAGCATCAGGGTATTTAAACCCAAGTCTGATTAATGTTGATATATACGGGGACATCAGGGTATTTAAACCCAAGTCTGATTAATGTTGATATATACGGGGACATCAGGGTATTTAAACCCAAGTCTGATTAATGATTGGGGACATCATATTTAAACCCAAGGGTTGATATATACGGGGACATCAGGGTATTTAAACCCAAGTCTGATTAATGTTGATATATACGGGGACATCAGGGTATTTAAACCCAAGTCTGATTAATGTTGATATATACGGGGAGCATCAGGGTATTTAAACCCAAGTCTGATTAATGTTGATATATACGGGGACATCAGGGTATTTAAACCCAAGTCTGATTAATGTTGATATATACGGGGACATCAGGGTATTTAAACCCAAGTCTGATTAATGTTGATATATACGGGGACATCAGGGTATTTAAACCCAAGTCTGATTAATGTTGATATATACGGGGACATCAGGGTATTTAAACCCAAGTCTGATTAATGTTGATATATACGGGGACATCAGGGTATTTAAACCCAAGTCTGATTAATGTTGATATATACGGGGACATCAGGGTATTTAAACCCAAGTCTGATTAATGTTGATATATACGGGGACATCAGGGTATTTAAACCCAAGTCTGATTAATGTTGATATATACGGGGAGCATCAGGGTATTTAAACCCAAGTCTGATTAATGTTGATATATACGGGGACATCAGGGTATTTAAACCCAAGTCTGATTAATGTTGATATATACGGGGACATCAGGGTATTTAAACCCAAGTCTGATTAATGTTGATATATACGGGGACATCAGGGTATTTAAACCCAAGTCTGATTAATGTTGATATATACGGGGACATCAGGGTATTTAAACCCAAGTCTGATTAATGTTGATATATACGGGGACATCAGGGTATTTAAACCCAAGTCTGATTAATGTTGATATATACGGGGACATCAGGGTATTTAAACCCAAGTCTGATTAATGTTGATATATACGGGGACATCAGGGTATTTAAACCCAAGTCTGATTAATGTTGATATATACGGGGACATCAGGGTATTTAAACCCAAGTCTGATTAATGTTGATATATACGGGGACATCAGGGTATTTAAACCCAAGTCTGATTAATGTTGATATATACGGGGACATCAGGGTATTTAAACCCAAGTCTGATTAATGTTGATATATACGGGGACATCAGGGTATTTAAACCCAAGTCTGATTAATGTTGATATATACGGGGACATCAGGGTATTTAAACCCAAGTCTGATTAATGTTGATATATACGGGGACATCAGGGTATTTAAACCCAAGTCTGATTAATGTTGATATATACGGGGACATCAGGGTATTTAAACCCAAGTCTGATTAATGTTGATATATACGGGGACATCAGGGTATTTAAACCCAAGTCTGATTAATGTTGATATATACGGGGACATCAGGGTATTTAAACCCAAGTCTGATTAATGTTGATATATACGGGGACATTAGGGTATTTAAACCCAAGTCTGATTAATGTTGATATATACGGGGAGCATCAGGGTATTTAAACCCAAGTATGATTAATGTTGTTATATACGGGGGATATCAGGGTATTTAAGCCCAAGTCTGATTAGAGTTGATATATACGGGGACATCAGGGTATTTAAACCCAAGTCTGATTAATGTTGTTATATACTGGGAGCATCAGGTATTTAAACCCAAGTCTGATTAATGTTGATATATACGGGGACATCAGGGTATTTAAACCCAAGTCTGATTAATGTTGATATATACGGGGACATCAGGGTATTTAAACCCAAGTCTGATTAATGTTGATATATACGGGGACATCAGGGTATTTAAACCCAAGTCTGATTAATGTTGATATATACGGGGAGCATCAGGGTATTTAAACCCAAGTCTGATTAATGTTGATATAAACGGGGACATCAGGGTATTTAAACCCAAGTCTGATTAATGTTGATATATACGGGGACATCAGGGTATTTAAACCCAAGTCTGATTAATGTTGATATATACGGGGGACATCAGGGTATTTAAACCCAAGTCTGATTAATGTTGATATATACGGGGACATCAGGGTATTTAAACCCAAGTCTGATTAATGTTGATATATACGGGGAGCATCAGGGTATTTAAACCCAAGTCTGATTAATGTTGATATATACGGGGACATCAGGGTATTTAAACCCAAGTCTGATTAATGTTGATATATACGGGGACATCAGGGTATTTAAACCCAAGTCTGATTAATGTTGATATATACGGGGACATCAGGGTATTTAAACCCAAGTCTGATTAATGTTGATATATACGGGGACATCAGGGTATTTAAACCCAAGTCTGATTAATGTTGATATATACGGGGACATCAGGGTATTTAAACCCAAGTCTGATTAATGTTGATATATACGGGGACATCAGGGTATTTAAACCCAAGTCTGATTAATGTTGATATATACGGGGACATCAGGGTATTTAAACCCAAGTCTGATTAATGTTGATATATACGGGGACATCAGGGTATTTAAACCCAAGTCTGATTAATGTTGATATATACGGGGAGCATCAGGGTATTTAAACCCAAGTCTGATTAATGTTGATATATACGGGGACATCAGGGTATTTAAACCCAAGTCTGATTAATGTTGATATATACGGGGCATCAGGGTATTTAAACCCAAGTCTGATTAATGTTGATATATCAGGGTATTTAAACCCAAGTCTGATTAATGTTGATATATACGGGGACATCAGGGTATTTAAACCCAAGTCTGATTAATGTTGATATATACGGGGACATCAGGGTATTTAAACCCAAGTCTGATTAATGTTGATATATACGGGGAGCATCAGGGTATTTAAACCCAAGTCTGATTAATGTTGATATATACGGGGACATCAGGGTATTTAAACCCAAGTCTGATTAATGTTGATATATACGGGGACATCAGGGTATTTAAACCCAAGTCTGATTAATGTTGATATATACGGGGACATCAGGGTATTTAAACCCAAGTCTGATTAATGTTGATATATACGGGGACATCAGGGTATTTAAACCCAAGTCTGATTAATGTTGATATATACGGGGGGTATTTAAACATCAGGGTATTTAAACCCAAGTCTGATTAATGTTGATATATACGGGGGCATCAGGGTATTTAAACCCAAGTCTGATTAATGTTGATATATACGGGGACATCAGGGTATTTAAACCCAAGTCTGATTAATGTTGATATATACGGGGAGCATCAGGGTATTTAAACCCAAGTCTGATTAATGTTGATATATACGGGGACATCAGGGTATTTAAACCCAAGTCTGATTAATGTTGATATATACGGGGACATCAGGGTATTTAAACCCAAGTCTGATTAATGTTGATATATACGGGGACATCAGGGTATTTAAACCCAAGTCTGATTAATGTTGATATATACGGGGACATCAGGGTATTTAAACAAGTCAGGGTATTTAAACCCAAGTCTGATTAATGTTGATATATACGGGGACATCAGGGGTCTGATTAATGTTGATATATACGGGGACATCAGGGTATTTAAACCCAAGTCTGATTAATGTTGATATATACGGGGACATCAGGGTATTTAAACCCAAGTCTGATTAATGTTGATATATACGGGGAGCATCAGGGTATTTAAACCCAAGTCTGATTAATGTTGATATATACGGGGACATCAGGGTATTTAAACCCAAGTCTGATTAATGTTGATATATACGGGGACATCAGGGTATTTAAACCCAAGTCTGATTAATGTTGATATATACGGGGACATCAGGGTATTTAAACCCAAGTCTGATTAATGTTGATATATACGGGGAGCATCAGGGTATTTAAACCCAAGTCTGATTAATGTTGATATATACGGGGAGTCAGGTATTTAAACCCAAGTCTGATTAATGTTGATATATACGGGGACATCAGGGTATTTAAACCCAAGTCTGATTAATGTTGATATATACGGGGACATCAGGGTATTTAAACCCAAGTCTGATTAATGTTGATATATACGGGGACATCAGGGTATTTAAACCCAAGTCTGATTAATGTTGATATATACGGGGACATCAGGGTATTTAAACCCAAGTCTGATTAATGTTGATATATACGGGGATATATACGGGGACATCAGGGTATTTAAACCCAAGTCTGATTAATGTTGATATATACGGGGACATCAGGGTATTTAAACCCAAGTCTGATTAATGTTGATATATACGGGGACATCAGGGTATTTAAACCCAAGTCTGATTAATGTTGATATATACGGGGACATCAGGGTATTTAAACCCAAGTCTGATTAATGTTGATATATACGGGGAGCATCAGGGTATTTAAACCCAAGTCTGATTAATGTTGATATATACGGGGACATCAGGGTATTTAAACCCAAGTCTGATTAATGTTGATATATACGGGGACATCAGGGTATTTAAACCCAAGTCTGATTAATGTTGATATATACGGGGACATCAGGGTATTTAAACCCAAGTCTGATTAATGTTGATATATACGGGGACATCAGGGTATTTAAACCCAAGTCTGATTAATGTTGATATATACGGGGACATCAGGGTATTTAAACCCAAGTCTGATTAATGTTGATATATACGGGGACATCAGGTATTTAAACCCAAGTCTGATTAATGTTGATATATACGGGGATATATACGGGGAGCATCAGGGTATTTAAACCCAAGTCTGATTAATGTTGATATATACGGGGACATCAGGGTATTTAAACCCAAGTCTGATTAATGTTGATATATACGGGGCATCAGGGTATTTAAACCCAAGTCTGATTAATGTTGATATATACGGGGACATCAGGGTATTTAAACCCAAGTCTGATTAATGTTGATATATACGGGGACATCAGGGTATTTAAACCCAAGTCTGATTAATGTTGATATATACGGGGACATCAGGGTATTTAAACCCAAGTCTGATTAATGTTGATATATACGGGGACATCAGGGTATTTAAACCCAAGTCTGATTAATGTTGATATATACGGGGACATCAGGGTATTTAAACCCAAGTCTGATTAATGTTGATATATACGGGGATATATCAGGGTATTTAAACCCAAGTCTGATTAATGTTGATATATACGGGGACATCAGGGTATTTAAACCCAAGTCTGATTAATGTTGATATATACGGGGACATCAGGGTATTTAAACCCAAGTCTGATTAATGTTGATATATACGGGGACATCAGGGTATTTAAACCCAAGTCTGATTAATGTTGATATATACGGGGACATCAGGGTATTTAAACCCAAGTCTGATTAATGTTGATATATACGGGGACATCAGGGTATTTAAACCCAAGTCTGATTAATGTTGATATATACGGGGACATCAGGGTATTTAAACCCAAGTCTGATTAATGTTGATATATACGGGGACATCAGGGTATTTAAACCCAAGTCTGATTAATGTTGATATATACGGGGACATCAGGGTATTTAAACCCAAGTCTGATTAATGTTGATATATACGGGGACATCAGGGTATTTAAACCCAAGTCTGATTAATGTTGATATATACGGGGACATCAGGGTATTTAAACCCAAGTCTGATTAATGTTGATATATACGGGGAGCATCAGGGTATTTAAACCCAAGTCTGATTAATGTTGATATATACGGGGACATCAGGGTATTTAAACCCAAGTCTGATTAATGTTGATATATACGGGGACATCAGGGTATTTAAACCCAAGTCTGATTAATGTTGATATATACGGGGACATCAGGGTATTTAAACCCAAGTCTGATTAATGTTGATATATACGGGGACATCAGGGTATTTAAACCCAAGTCTGATTAATGTTGATATATACGGGGACATCAGGGTATTTAAACCCAAGTCTGATTAATGTTGATATATACGGGGAGCATCAGGGTATTTAAACCCAAGTCTGATTAATGTTGATATATACGGGGACATCAGGGTATTTAAACCCAAGTCTGATTAATGTTGATATATACGGGGACATCAGGGTATTTAAACCCAAGTCTGATTAATGTTGATATATACGGGGACATCAGGGTATTTAAACCCAAGTCTGATTAATGTTGATATATACGGGGAGCATCAGGGTATTTAAACCCAAGTCTGATTAATGTTGATATATACGGGGACATCAGGTATTTAAACCCAAGTCTGATTAATGTTGATATATACGGGGAGCATCAGGGTATTTAAACCCAAGTCTGATTAATGTTGATATATACGGGGACATCAGGGTATTTAAACCCAAGTCTGATTAATGTTGATATATACGGGGACATCAGGGTATTTAAACCCAAGTCTGATTAATGTTGATATATACGGGGACATCAGGGTATTTAAACCCAAGTCTGATTAATGTTGATATATACGGGGACATCAGGGTATTTAAACCCAAGTCTGATTAATGTTGATATATACGGGGGACATCAGGGTATTTAAACCCAAGTCTGATTAATGTTGATATATACGGGGACATCAGGGTATTTAAACCCAAGTCTGATTAATGTTGATATATACGGGGACATCAGGGTATTTAAACCCAAGTCTGATTAATGTTGATATATACGGGGACATCAGGGTATTTAAACCCAAGTCTGATTAATGTTGATATATACGGGGACATCAGGGTATTTAAACCCAAGTCTGATTAATGTTGATATATACGGGGACATCAGGGTATTTAAACCCAAGTCTGATTAATGTTGATATATACGGGAAGCATCAGGGTATTTAAATCGAAGTATGATTACTGTTGTTATATACGGGGGATATCAGGGTATTTAAGCCCAAGTCTGACTAGAGTTGATATATCCGGGGAGCACCAGGGTATTTAAAAACAAGTATGATTAATGTTGATATATACGGGGACATCAGGGTATTTAAACCCAAGTCTGATTAATGTTGATATATACGGGGACATCAGGGTATTTAAACCCAAGTCTGATTAATGTTGATATATACGGGGACATCAGGGTATTTAAACCCAAGTCTGATTAATGTTGATATATACGGGGACATCAGGGTATTTAAACCCAAGTCTGATTAATGTTGATATATACGGGGACATCAGGGTATTTAAACCCAAGTCTGATTAATGTTGATATATACGGGGACATCAGGGTATTTAAACCCAAGTCTGATTAATGTTGATATATACGGGGACATCAGGTATTTAAACCCAAGTCTGATTAATGTTGATATATACGGTGGACATCAGGGTATTTAAACCCAAGTTTGATTAATGTTGATATATACGGGGAACATCAGGGTATTAAAACCCAAGTCTCATTAATGTTCATATATACGGGGAGCATCAGGTATTTAAACCCAAGTCTGATTAATGTTGATATATACGGGGACATCAGGTATTTAAACCCAAGTCTGATTAATGTTGATATATACGGGGACATCAGGGTATTTAAACCCAAGTCTGATTAATGTTGATATATACGGGGACATCAGGGTATTTAAACCCAAGTCTGATTAATGTTGATATATACGGGGACATCAGGGTATTTAAACCCAAGTCTGATTAATGTTGATATATACGGGGAGCATCAGGGTATTTAAACCCAAGTCTGATTAATGTTGATATATACGGGGACATCAGGGTATTTAAACCCAAGTCTGATTAATGTTGATATATACGGGGACATCAGGGTATTTAAACCCAAGTCTGATTAATGTTGATATATACGGGGACATCAGGGTATTTAAACCCAAGTCTGATTAATGTTGATATATACGGGGAGCATCAGGGTATTTAAACCCAAGTCTGATTAATGTTGATATATACGGGGACATCAGGGTATTTAAACCCAAGTCTGATTAATGTTGATATATACGGGGACATCAGGGTATTTAAACCCAAGTCTGATTAATGTTGATATATACGGGGACATCAGGGTATTTAAACCCAAGTCTGATTAATGTTGATATATACGGGGAGCATCAGGGTATTTAAACCCAAGTCTGATTAATGTTGATATATACGGGGACATCAGGGTATTTAAACCCAAGTCTGATTAATGTTGATATATACGGGGACATCAGGGTATTTAAACCCAAGTCTGATTAATGTTGATATATACGGGGACATCAGGGTATTTAAACCCAAGTCTGATTAATGTTGATATATACGGGGACATCAGGGTATTTAAACCCAAGTCTGATTAATGTTGATATATACGGGGACATCAGGGTATTTAAACCCAAGTCTGATTAATGTTGATATATACGGGGACATCAGGGTATTTAAACCCAAGTCTGATTAATGTTGATATATACGGGGACATCAGGGTATTTAAACCCAAGTCTGATTAATGTTGATATATACGGGGAGCATCAGGGTATTTAAACCCAAGTCTGATTAATGTTGATATATACGGGGACATCAGGGTATTTAAACCCAAGTCTGATTAATGTTGATATATACGGGGACATCAGGGTATTTAAACCCAAGTCTGATTAATGTTGATATATACGGGGACATCAGGGTATTTAAACCCAAGTCTGATTAATGTTGATATATACGGGGACATCAGGGTATTTAAACCCAAGTCTGATTAATGTTGATATATACGGGGACATCAGGGTATTTAAACCCAAGTCTGATTAATGTTGATATATACGGGGAGCATCAGGGTATTTAAACCCAAGTCTGATTAATGTTGATATATACGGGGACATCAGGGTATTTAAACCCAAGTCTGATTAATGTTGATATATACGGGGACATCAGGGTATTTAAACCCAAGTCTGATTAATGTTGATATATACGGGGAGCATCAGGGTATTTAAACCCAAGTCTGATTAATGTTGATATATACGGGGACATCAGGGTATTTAAACCCAAGTCTGATTAATGTTGATATATACGGGGACATCAGGGTATTTAAACCCAAGTCTGATTAATGTTGATATATACGGGGAGCATCAGGGTATTTAAACCCAAGTCTGATTAATGTTGATATATACGGGGACATCAGGGTATTTAAACCCAAGTCTGATTAATGTTGATATATACGGGGACATCAGGGTATTTAAACCCAAGTCTGATTAATGTTGATATATACGGGGACATCAGGGTATTTAAACCCAAGTCTGATTAATGTTGATATATACGGGGAATCAGGGTATTTAAACCCAAGTCTGATTAATGTTGATATATACGGGGACATCAGGGTATTTAAACCCAAGTCTGATTAATGTTGATATATACGGGGACATCAGGGTATTTAAACCCAAGTCTGATTAATGTTATATACGATCAGGGTATTTAAACCCAAGTCTGATTAATGTTGATATATACGGGGACATCAGGGTATTTAAACCCAAGTCTGATTAATGTTGATATATACGGGGAGCATCAGGGTATTTAAACCCAAGTCTGATTAATGTTGATATATACGGGGATTTAAACCCAAGTCATCAGGATATTTAAACCCAAGTCTGATTAATGTTGATATATACGGGGACATCAGGGTATTTAAACCCAAGTCTGATTAATGTTGATATATACGGGGAGCATCAGGGTATTTAAACCCAAGTCTGATTAATGTTGATATATACGGGGAGCATCAGGGTATTTAAACCCAAGTCTGATTAATGTTGATATATACGGGGAATCAGGGTATTTAAACCCAAGTCTGATTAATGTTGATATATACGGGGACATCAGGGTATTTAAACCCAAGTCTGATTAATGTTGATATATACGGGGACATCAGGGTATTTAAACCCAAGTCTGATTAATGTTGATATATACGGGGACATCAGGGTATTTAAACCCAAGTCTGATTAATGTTGATATATACGGGGAGCATCAAGGGTATTTAAACCCATGTCTGATTAATGTTGATATATAGGGTGACATCAGGGTATTTAAACCCAAGTCTGATTAATGTTGATATATACGGGGACATCAGGGTATTTAAACCCAAGTCTGATTAATGTTGATATATACGGGGACATCAGGGTATTTAAACCCAAGTCTGATTAATGTTGATATATACGGGGAGCATATTTAAACCCAAGGATTAATGTTGATATTTAAAACCCAAGTCTGATTAATGTTGATATATACGGGGACATCAGGGTATTTAAACCCAAGTCTGATTAATGTTGATATATACGGGGACATCAGGGTATTTAAACCCAAGTCTGATTAATGTTGATATATACGGGGACATCAGGGTATTTAAACCCAAGTCTGATTAATGTTGATATATACGGGGACATCAGGGTATTTAAACCCAAGTCTGATTAATGTTGATATATACGTGCGACATCTGTGTATTTAAACCCAAGTCTCATTAATGTTCATATATACGGGGAGCATCAGGTATTTAAACCCAAGTCTGATTAATGTTGATATATACGGGGACATCAGGGTATTTAAACCCAAGTCTGATTAATGTTGATATATACGGGGACATCAGGGTATTTAAACCCAAGTCTGATTAATGTTGTTATATACGGGGGACATCAGGGTAATTAAACCCAAGTCTGATTAATGTTGATATATACGGGGGACATTAGGGTATTTAAACCCAAGTCTGATTAATGTTGATATATACGGGGACATCAGGGTATTTAAACCCAAGTCTGATTAATGTTGATATATACGGGGATTAATGTTGATATATACGGGGACATCAGGGTATTTAAACCCAAGTCTGATTAATGTTGATATATACGGGGACATCAGGGTATTTAAACCCAAGTCTGATTAATGTTGATATATACGGGGACATCAGGGTATTTAAACCCAAGTCTGATTAATGTTGATATATACGGGGACATCAGGGTATTTAAACCCAAGTCTGATTAATGTTGATATATACGGGGACATCAGGGTATTTAAACCCAAGTCTGATTAATGTTGATATATACGGGGACATCAGGTATTTAAACCCAAGTCTGATTAATGTTGATATATACGGGGACATCAGGGTATTTAAACCCAAGTCTGATTAATGTTGATATATACGGGGATTTAAATCAGGGTATTTAAACCCAAGTCTGATTAATGTTGATATATACGGGGACATCAGGGTATTTAAACCCAAGTCTGATTAATGTTGATATATACGGGGACATCAGGGTATTTAAACCCAAGTCTGATTAATGTTGATATATACGGGGACATCAGGGTATTTAAACCCAAGTCTGATTAATGTTGATATATACGGGGAGCATCAGGGTATTTAAACCCAAGTCTGATTAATGTTGATATATACGGGGACATCAGGGTATTTAAACCCAAGTCTGATTAATGTTGATATATACGGGGACATCAGGTATTTAAACCCAAGTCTGATTAATGTTGATATATACGGGGACATCAGGTATTTAAACCCAAGTCTGATTAATGTTGATATATACGGGGACATCAGGGTATTTAAACCCAAGTCTGATTAATGTTGATATATACGGGGAGCATCAGGGTATTTAAACCCAAGTCTGATTAATGTTGATATATACGGGGACATCAGGGTATTTAAACCCAAGTCTGATTAATGTTGATATATACGGGGAGCATCAGGGTATTTAAACCCAAGTCTGATTAATGTTGATATATACGGGGACATCAGGGTCAGGGTATTTAAACCCAAGTCTGATTAATGTTGATATATACGGGGACATCAGGGTATTTAAACCCAAGTCTGATTAATGTTGATATATACGGGGACATCAGGGTATTTAAACCCAAGTCTGATTAATGTTGATATATACGGGGACATCAGGGTATTTAAACCCAAGTCTGATTAATGTTGATATATACGGGGCATCAGGGTATTTAAACCCAAGTCTGATTAATGTTGATATATACGGGGACATCAGGGTATTTAAACCCAAGTCTGATTAATGTTGATATATACGGGGATCAGGGTATTTAAACCCAAGTCTGATTAATGTTGATATATACGGGGACATCAGGGTATTTAAACCCAAGTCTGATTAATGTTGATATATACGGGGACATCAGGGTATTTAAACCCAAGTCTGATTAATGTTGATATATACGGGGACATCAGGTATTTAAACCCAAGTCTGATTAATGTTGATATATACGGGGACATCAGGGTATTTAAACCCAAGTCTGATTAATGTTGATATATACGGGGACATCAGGGTATTTAAACCCAAGTCTGATTAATGTTGATATATACGGGGACATCAGGGTATTTAAACCCAAGTCTGATTAATGTTGATATATACGGGGACATCAGGGTATTTAAACCCAAGTCTGATTAATGTTGATATATACGGGGACATCAGGTATTTAAACCCAAGTCTGATTAATGTTGATATATACGGGGAGCATCAGGGTATTTAAACCCAAGTCTGATTAATGTTGATATATACGGGGACATCAGGGTATTTAAACCCAAGTCTGATTAATGTTGATATATACGGGGACATCAGGGTATTTAAACCCAAGTCTGATTAATGTTGATATATACGGGGATCATCAGGGTATTTAAACCCAAGTCTGATTAATGTTGATATATACGGGGACATCAGGGTATTTAAACCCAAGTCTGATTAATGTTGATATATACGGGGACATCAGGGTATTTAAACCCAAGTCTGATTAATGTTGATATATACGGGGATCAGGGTATTTAAACATCAGGGTATTTAAACCCAAGTCTGATTAATGTTGATATATACGGGGACATCAGGGTATTTAAACCCAAGTCTGATTAATGTTGATATATACGGGGACATCAGGGTATTTAAACCCAAGTCTGATTAATGTTGATATATACGGGGACATCAGGGTATTTAAACCCAAGTCTGATTAATGTTGATATATACGGGGACATCAGGGTATTTAAACCCAAGTCTGATTAATGTTGATATATACGGGGACATCAGGGTATTTAAACCCAAGTCTGATTAATGTTGATATATACGGGGCATCAGGGTATTTAAACCCAAGTCTGATTAATGTTGATATATACGGGGACATCAGGGTATTTAAACCCAAGTCTGATTAATGTTGATATATACGGGGACATCAGGGTATTTAAACCCAAGTCTGATTAATGTTGATATATACGGGGACATCAGGGTATTTAAACCCAAGTCTGATTAATGTTGATATATACGGGGAGCATCAGGGTATTTAAACCCAAGTCTGATTAATGTTGATATATACGGGGACATCAGGGTATTTAAACCCAAGTCTGATTAATGTTGATATATACGGGGACATCAGGTATTTAAACCCAAGTCTGATTAATGTTGATATATACGGGGACATCAGGGTATTTAAACCCAAGTCTGATTAATGTTGATATATACGGGGACATCAGGGTATTTAAACCCAAGTCTGATTAATGTTGATATATACGGGGACATCAGGGTATTTAAACCCAAGTCTGATTAATGTTGATATATACGGGGACATCAGGGTATTTAAACCCAAGTCTGATTAATGTTGATATATACGGGGACATCAGGGTATTTAAACCCAAGTCTGATTAATGTTGATATATACGGGGACATCAGGTATTTAAACCCAAGTCTGATTAATGTTGATATATACGGGGACATCAGGGTATTTAAACCCAAGTCTGATTAATGTTGATATATACGGGGACATCAGGGTATTTAAACCCAAGTCTGATTAATGTTGATATATACGGGGACATCAGGGTATTTAAACCCAAGTCTGATTAATGTTGATATATACGGGGACATCAGGGTATTTAAACCCAAGTCTGATTAAAGTTGATATATTCGGGGAGCATCAGGGTATTTAAACCCAAGTCTGATTAATGTTGATATATACGGGGACATCAGGGTATTTAAACCCAAGTCTGATTAATGTTGATATATACGGGGACATCAGGGTATTTAAACCCAAGTCTGATTAATGTTGATATATACGGGGACATCAGGGTATTTAAACCCAAGTCTGATTAATGTTGATATATACGGGGACATCAGGGTATTTAAACCCAAGTCTGATTAAAGTTGATATATCCGGGGAGCATCAGGGTATTTAAACCCAAGTCTGATTAATGTTGATATATACGGGGAGCATCAGGGTATTTAAACCCAAGTCTGATTAATGTTGATATATACGGGGACATCAGGTATTTAAACCCAAGTCTGATTAATGTTGATATATACGGGGACATCAGGGTATTTAAACCCAAGTCTGATTAATGTTGATATATACGGGGACATCAGGGTATTTAAACCCAAGTCTGATTAATGTTGATATATACGGGGACATCAGGGTATTTAAACCCAAGTCTGATTAATGTTGATATATATATACGGGGAGCATCAGGGTATTTAAACCCAAGTCTGATTAATGTTGATATATACGGGGACATCAGGGTATTTAAACCCAAGTCTGATTAATGTTGATATATACGGGGACATCAGGGTATTTAAACCCAAGTCTGATTAATGTTGATATATACGGGGAACATCAGGGTATTTAAACCCAAGTCTCATTAATGTTGATATATACGGGGAGCATCAGGGTATTTAAACCCAAGTCTAAATTAATGTTGATATATACGGGGTCATCAGGGTATTTAAACCCAAGTCTGATTAATGTTGATATATACGGGGACATCAGGGTATTTAAACCCAAGTCTGATTAATGTTGATATATACGGGGAGCATCAGGGTATTTAAACCCAAGTCTGATTAATGTTGATATATACGGGGACATCAGGGTATTTAAACCCAAGTCTGATTAATGTTGATATATACGGGGACATCAGGTATTTAAACCCAAGTCTGATTAATGTTGATATATACGGGGACATCAGGGTATTTAAACCCAAGTCTGATTAATGTTGATATATACGGGGACATCAGGTATTTAAACCCAAGTCTGATTAATGTTGATATATTCGGGGAGCATCAGGGTATTTAAACCCAAGTCTGATTAATGTTGATATATACGGGGACATCAGGGTATTTAAACCCAAGTCTGATTAATGTTGATATATACGGGGACATCAGGGTATTTAATCCCAAGTATGATTAAAGTTGATATATTCGGGGAGCATCAGAGTATTTAAACCCAAGTCTGATTAATGTTGATATATACGGGGACATCAGGGTATTTAAACCCAAGTCTGATTAATGTTGATATATACGGGGACATCAGGGTATTTAAACCCAAGTCTGATTAATGTTGATATATACGGGGACATCAGGGTATTTAAACCCAAGTCTGATTAATGTTGATATATACGGGGACATCAGGGTATTTAAACCCAAGTCTGATTAATGTTGATATATACGGGGACATCAGGGTATTTAAACCCAAGTCTGATTAATGTTGATATATACGGGGACATCAGGGTATTTAAACCCAAGTCTGATTAATGTTGATATATACGGGGACATCAGGGTATTTAAACCCAAGTCTGATTAATGTTGATATATACGGGGACATCAGGGTATTTAAACCCAAGTCTGATTAATGTTGATATATACGGGGACATCAGGGTATTTAAACCCAAGTCTGATTAATGTTGATATATACGGGGACATCAGGGTATTTAAACCCAAGTCTGATTAATGTTGATATATACGGGGACATCAGGGTATTTAAACCCAAGTCTGATTAATGTTGATATATACGGGGCATCAGGGTATTTAAACCCAAGTCTGATTAATGTTGATATATACGGGGACATCAGGGTATTTAAACCCAAGTCTGATTAATGTTGATATATACGGGGACATCAGGGTATTTAAACCCAAGTCTGATTAATGTTGATATACGGGGACATCAGGGTATTTAAACCCAAGTCTGATTAATGTTGATATATACGGGGACATCAGGGTATTTAAACCCAAGTCTGATTAATGTTGATATATACGGGGACATCAGGGTATTTAAACCCAAGTCTGATTAATGTTGATATATACGGGGACATCAGGGTATTTAAACCCAAGTCTGATTAATGTTGATATATACGGGGACATCAGGGTATTTAAACCCAAGTCTGATTAATGTTGATATATACGGGGACATCAGGGTATTTAAACCCAAGTCTGATTAATGTTGATATATACGGGGAGCATCAGGGTATTTAAACCCAAGTCTGATTAATGTTGATATATACGGGGACATCAGGTATTTAAACCCAAGTCTGATTAATGTTGATATATACGGGGACATCAGGGTATTTAAACCCAAGTCTGATTAATGTTGATATATACGGGGACATCAGGGTATTTAAACCCAAGTCTGATTAATGTTGATATATACGGGGACATCAGGGTATTTAAACCCAAGTCTGATTAATGTTGATATATACGGGGACATCAGGGTATTTAAACCCAAGTCTGATTAATGTTGATATATACGGGGATATCAGGGGACATCAGGGTATTTAAACCCAAGTCTGATTAATGTTGATATATACGGGGACATCAGGGTATTTAAACCCAAGTCTGATTAATGTTGATATATACGGGGACATCAGGGTATTTAAACCCAAGTCTGATTAATGTTGATATATACGGGGACATCAGGGTATTTAAACCCAAGTCTGATTAATGTTGATATATACGGGGACATCAGGTATTTAAACCCAAGACTGATTAATGTTGATATATACATCAGTTTCTTGTTATGTTATTCTTAAACCCAAGTCTGATTATAGTTCATATATTCGGGGAGCATCAGGGTATTTAAACCCAAGTCTCATTAAAGTTGATATATACGGGGATATTTAAACCCAAGTCTGATTAATGTTGATATATACGGGGACATCAGGGTATTTAAACCCAAGTCTGATTAATGTTGATATATACGGGGACATCAGGGTATTTAAACCCAAGTCTGATTAATGTTGATATATACGGGGACATCAGGGTATTTAAACCCAAGTCTGATTAATGTTGATATATACGGGGACATCAGGGTATTTAAACCCAAGTCTGATTAATGTTGATATATACGGGGAGCATCAGGGTATTTAAACCCAAGTCTGATTAATGTTGATATATACGGGGACATCAGGGTATTTAAACCCAAGTCTGATTAATGTTGATATATTCGGGGAGCATCAGGGTATTTAAACCCAAGTCTGATTAATGTTGATATATACGGGGAGCATCAGGGTATTTAAACCCAAGTCTGATTAATGTTGATATATACGGGGACATCAGGTATTTAAACCCAAGTCTGATTAATGTTGATATATACGGGGACATCAGGGTATTTAAACCCAAGTCTGATTAATGTTGATATATACGGGGACATCAGGGTATTTAAACCCAAGTCTGATTAATGTTGATATATACGGGGACATCAGGGTATTTAAACCCAAGTCTGATTAATGTTGATATATACGGGGAGCATCAGGGTATTTAAACCCAAGTCTGATTAATGTTGATATATACGGGGACATCAGGGTATTTAAACCCAAGTCTGATTAATGTTGATATATACGGGGACATCAGGGTATTTAAACCCAAGTCTGATTAATGTTGATATATACGGGGACATCAGGGTATTTAAACCCAAGTCTGATTAATGTTGATATATACGGGGACATCAGGGTATTTAAACCCAAGTCTGATTAATGTTGATATATACGGGGACATCAGGGTATTTAAACCCAAGTCTGATTAATGGGTATTTAAACCCAAGTCTGATTAATGTTGATATATACGGGGACATCAGGTATTTAAACCCAAGTCTGATTAATGTTGATATATACGGGGACATCAGGGTATTTAAACCCAAGTCTGATTAATGTTGATATATACGGGGACATCAGGTATTTAAACCCAAGTCTGATTAATGTTGATATATACGGGGACATCAGGGTATTTAAACCCAAGTCTGATTAATGTTGATATATACGGGGACATCAGGGTATTTAAACCCAAGTCTGATTAATGTTGATATATACGGGGACATCAGGGTATTTAAACCCAAGTCTGATTAATGTTGATATATACGGGGACATCAGGGTATTTAAACCCAAGTCTGATTAATGTTGATATATACGGGGACATCAGGGTATTTAAACCCAAGTCTGATTAATGTTGATATATACGGGGAGCATCAGGTATTTAAACCCAAGTCTGATTAATGTTGATATATACGGGGACATCAGGTATTTAAACCCAAGTCTGATTAATGTTGATATATACGGGGACATCAGGGTATTTAAACCCAAGTCTGATTAATGTTGATATATACGGGGACATCAGGGTATTTAAACCCAAGTCTGATTAATGTTGATATATACGGGGACATCAGGGTATTTAAACCCAAGTCTGATTAATGTTGATATATACGGGGCATCAGGGTATTTAAACCCAAGTCTGATTAATGTTGATATATACGGGGACATCAGGGTATTTAAACCCAAGTCTGATTAATGTTGATATATACGGGGAGCATCAGGGTATTTAAACCCAAGTCTGATTAATGTTGATATATACGGGGACATCAGGGTATTTAAACCCAAGTCTGATTAATGTTGATATATACGGGGAGCATCAGGGTATTTAAACCCAAGTCTGATTAATGTTGATATATACGGGGACATCAGGTATTTAAACCCAAGTCTGATTAATGTTGATATATACGGGGACATCAGGGTATTTAAACCCAAGTCTGATTAATGTTGATATATACGGGGAGCATCAGGGTATTTAAACCCAAGTCTGATTAATGTTGATATATACGGGGACATCAGGGTATTTAAACCCAAGTCTGATTAATGTTGATATATACGGGGACATCAGGGTATTTAAACATCAGGGTATTTAAACCCAAGTCTGATTAATGTTGATATATACGGGGACATCAGGGTATTTAAACCCAAGTCTGATTAATGTTGATATATACGGGGACATCAGGGTATTTAAACCCAAGTCTGATTAATGTTGATATATACGGGGACATCAGGGTATTTAAACCCAAGTCTGATTAATGTTGATATATACGGGGAGCATCAGGGTATTTAAACCCAAGTCTGATTAATGTTGATATATACGGGGACATCAGGGTATTTAAACCCAAGTCTGATTAATGTTGATATATACGGGGAGCATCAGGGTATTTAAACCCAAGTCTGATTAATGTTGATATATACGGGGACATCAGGTATTTAAACCCAAGTCTGATTAATGTTGATATATACGGGGACATCAGGGTATTTAAACCCAAGTCTGATTAATGTTGATATATACGGGGACATCAGGGTATTTAAACCCAAGTCTGATTAATGTTGATATATACGGGGACATCAGGGTATTTAAACCCAAGTCTGATTAATGTTGATATATACGGGGACATCAGGGTATTTAAACCCAAGTCTGATTAATGTTGATATATACGGGGACATCAGGGTATTTAAACCCAAGTCTGATTAATGTTGATATATACGGGGACATCAGGGTATTTAAACCCAAGTCTGATTAATGTTGATATATACGGGGAGCATCAGGGTATTTAAACCCAAGTCTGATTAATGTTGATATATACGGGGACATCAGGGTATTTAAACCCAAGTCTGATTAATGTTGATATATACGGGGACATCAGGGTATTTAAACCCAAGTCTGATTAATGTTGATATATACGGGGAGCATCAGGGTATTTAAACCCAAGTCTGATTAATGTTGATATATACGGGGATATATACGGGGAGCATCAGGGTATTTAAACCCAAGTCTGATTAATGTTGATATATACGGGGACATCAGGTATTTAAACCCAAGTCTGATTAATGTTGATATATACGGGGGCATCAGGGTATTTGAACCCAAGACTGATTAGTGTTGATATATACGGGGGGTATTTAAACCCAAGTCTGATTAATGTTGATATATACGGGGACATCAGGGTATTTAAACCCAAGTCTGATTAATGTTGATATATACGGGGACATCAGGGTATTTAAACCCAAGTCTGATTAATGTTGATATATACGGGGACATCAGGGTATTTAAACCCAAGTCTGATTAATGTTGATATATACGGGGACATCAGGGTATTTAAACCCAAGTCTGATTAATGTTGATATATACGGGGACATCAGGGTATTTAAACCCAAGTCTGATTAATGTTGATATATACGGGGAGCATCAGGGTATTTAAACCCAAGTCTGATTAATGTTGATATATACGGGGACATCAGGGTATTTAAACCCAAGTCTGATTAATGTTGATATATACGGGGACATCAGGGTATTTAAACCCAAGTCTGATTAATGTTGATATATACGGGGACATCAGGGTATTTAAACCCAAGTCTGATTAATGTTGATATATACGGGGACATCAGGTATTTAAACCCAAGTCTGATTAATGTTGATATATACGGGGACATCAGGGTATTTAAACCCAAGTCTGATTAATGTTGATATATACGGGGACATCAGGGTATTTAAACCCAAGTCTGATTAATGTTGATATATACGGGGAGCATCAGGGTATTTAAACCCAAGTCTGATTAATGTTGATATATACGGGGACATCAGGGTATTTAAACCCAAGTCTGATTAATGTTGATATATACGGGGACATCAGGGTATTTAAACATCAGGATATATACGGGGACATATTTTTAAACCCAAGTCTGATTAATGTTGATATATACGGGGACATCAGGGTATTTAAACCCAAGTCTGATTAATGTTGATATATACGGGGACATCAGGGTATTTAAACCCAAGTCTGATTAATGTTGATATATACGGGGACATCAGGGTATTTAAACCCAAGTCTGATTAATGTTGATATATACGGGGACATCAGGGTATTTAAACCCAAGTCTGATTAATGTTGATATATACGGGGACATCAGGTATTTAAACCCAAGTCTGATTAATGTTGATATATACGGGGACATCAGGGTATTTAAACCCAAGTCTGATTAATGTTGATATATACGGGGACATCAGGGTATTTAAACCCAAGTCTGATTAATGTTGATATATACGGGGACATCAGGGTATTTAAACCCAAGTCTGATTAATGTTGATATATACGGGGACATCAGGATTATTTAAACCCAAGTCTGATTAATGTTGATATATACGGGGACATCAGGGTATTTAAACCCAAGTCTGATTAATGTTGATATATACGGGGACATCAGGGTATTTAAACCCAAGTCTGATTAATGTTGATATATACGGGGAGCATCAGGGTATTTAAACCCAAGTCTGATTAATGTTGATATATACGGGGACATCAGGGTATTTAAACCCAAGTCTGATTAATGTTGATATATACGGGGACATCAGGGTATTTAAACCCAAGTCTGATTAATGTTGATATATACGGGGACATCAGGGTATTTAAACCCAAGTCTGATTAATGTTGATATATACGGGGACATCAGGGTATTTAAACCCAAGTCTGATTAATGTTGATATATACGGGGACATCAGGGTATTTAAACCCAAGTCTGATTAATGTTGATATATACGGGGACATCAGGGTATTTAAACCCAAGTCTGATTAATGTTGATATATACGGGGACATCAGGGTATTTAAACCCAAGTCTGATTAATGTTGATATATACGGGGACATCAGGGTATTTAAACCCAAGTCTGATTAATGTTGATATATACGGGGACATCAGGGTATTTAAACCCAAGTCTGATTAATGTTGATATATACGGGAGCATCAGGGTATTTAAACCCAAGTCTGATTAATGTTGATATATACGGGGACATCAGGGTATTTAAACCCAAGTCTGATTAATGTTGATATATACGGGGACATCAGGGTATTTAAACCCAAGTCTGATTAATGTTGATATATACGGGGACATCAGGGTATTTAAACCCAAGTCTGATTAATGTTGATATATACGGGGACATCAGGTATTTAAACCCAAGTCTGATTAATGTTGATATATACGGGGACATCAGGGTATTTAAACCCAAGTCTGATTAATGTTGATATATACGGGGACATCAGGGTATTTAAACCCAAGTCTGATTAATGTTGATATATACGGGGACATCAGGGTATTTAAACCCAAGTCTGATTAATGTTGATATATACGGGGACATCAGGGTATTTAAACCCAAGTCTGATTAATGTTGATATATACGGGGACATCAGGGTATTTAAACCCAAGTCTGATTAATGTTGATATATACGGGGACATCAGGGTATTTAAACCCAAGTCTGATTAATGTTGATATATACGGGGACATCAGGGTATTTAAACCCAAGTCTGATTAATGTTGATATATACGGGGACATCAGGTATTTAAACCCAAGTCTGATTAATGTTGATATATACGGGGACATCAGGGTATTTAAACCCAAGTCTGATTAATGTTGATATATACGGGGAGCATCAGGGTATTTAAACCCAAGTCTGATTAATGTTGATATATACGGGGACATCAGGGTATTTAAACCCAAGTCTGATTAATGTTGATATATACGGGGACATCAGGGTATTTAAACCCAAGTCTGATTAATGTTGATATATACGGGGACATCAGGGTATTTAAACCCAAGTCTGATTAATGTTGATATATACGGGGACATCAGGGTATTTAAACCCAAGTCTGATTAATGTTGATATATACGGGGAGCATCAGGGTATTTAAACCCAAGTCTGATTAATGTTGATATATACGGGGACATCAGGGTATTTAAACCCAAGTCTGATTAATGTTGATATATACGGGGAGCATCAGGGTATTTAAACCCAAGTCTGATTAATGTTGATATATACGGGGACATCAGGGTATTTAAACCCAAGTCTGATTAATGTTGATATATACGGGGACATCAGGGTATTTAAACCCAAGTCTGATTAATGTTGATATATACGGGGACATCAGGGTATTTAAACCCAAGTCTGATTAATGTTGATATATACGGGGACCCAAGTCTGATTAATGTTGATATATACGGGGACATCAGGGTATTTAAACCCAAGTCTGATTAATGTTGATATATACGGGGACATCAGGGTATTTAAACCCAAGTCTGATTAATGTTGATATATACGGGGACATCAGGTATTTAAACCCAAGTCTGATTAATGTTGATATATACGGGGACATCAGGGTATTTAAACCCAAGTCTGATTAATGTTGATATATACGGGGACATCAGGGTATTTAAACCCAAGTCTGATTAATGTTGATATATACGGGGACATCAGGGTATTTAAACCCAAGTCTGATTAATGTTGATATATACGGGGACATCAGGGTATTTAAACCCAAGTCTGATTAATGTTGATATATACGGGGACATCAGGGTATTTAAACCCAAGTCTGATTAATGTTGATATATACGGGGACATCAGGGTATTTAAACCCAAGTCTGATTAATGTTGATATATACGGGGACATCAGGGTATTTAAACCCAAGTCTGATTAATGTTGATATATACGGGGACATCAGGGTATTTAAACCCAAGTCTGATTAATGTTGATATATACGGGGAGCATTAGGGTATTTAAACCCAAGTCTGATTAATGTTGATATATACGGGGACATCAGGTATTTAAACCCAAGTCTGATTAATGTTGATATATACGGGGACATCAGGGTATTTAAACCCAAGTCTGATTAATGTTGATATATACGGGGACATCAGGGTATTTAAACCCAAGTCTGATTAATGTTGATATATACGGGGACATCAGGGTATTTAAACCCAAGTCTGATTAATGTTGATATATACGGGGAGGGTATCAGGGTATTTAAACCCAAGTCTGATTAATGTTGATATATACGGGGACATCAGGGTATTTAAACCCAAGTCTGATTAATGTTGATATATACGGGGACATCAGGGTATTTAAACCCAAGTCTGATTAATGTTGATATATACGGGGAGCATCAGGGTATTTAAACCCAAGTCTGATTAATGTTGATATATACGGGGACATCAGGGTATTTAAACCCAAGTCTGATTAATGTTGATATATACGGGGACATCAGGGTATTTAAACCCAAGTCTGATTAATGTTGATATATACGGGGACATCAGGGTATTTAAACCCAAGTCTGATTAATGTTGATATATACGGGGACATCAGGGTATTTAAACCCAAGTCTGATTAATGTTGATATATACGGGGAGCATCAGGTATTTAAACCCAAGTCTGATTAAAGTTGATATATACGGGGGACATCAGGGTATTTAAACCCAAGTCTGATTAATGTTGATATATACGGGGAGCATCAGGGTATTTAAACCCAAGTCTGATTAATGTTGATATATACGGGGAGCATCAGGGTATTTAAACCCAAGTATGATTAATGTTGATATATACGGGGACATCAGGGTATTTAAACCCAAGTCTGATTAATGTTGATATATACGGGGAGCATCAGGGTATTTAAACCCAAGTCTGATTAATGTTCATATATACGGGGAGCATCAGGGTATTTAAACCCAAGTCTGATTAATGTTGATATATACGGGGACATCAGGTATTTAAACCCAAGTCTGATTAATGTTGATATATACGGGGACATCAGGGTATTTAAACCCAAGTCTGATTAATGTTGATATATACGGGGAGCATCAGGGTATTTAAACCCAAGTCTGATTAAAGATGATATATACGGGGACATCAGGATTAATGTATTTAAACCCAAGTCTGATTAATGTTGATATATACGGGGACATCAGGGTATTTAAACCCAAGTCTGATTAATGTTGATATATACGGGGATCAGGGTATTTAAACATCAGGGTATTTAAACCCAAGTCTGATTAATGTTGATATATACGGGGACATCAGGGTATTTAAACCCAAGTCTGATTAATGTTGATATATACGGGGACATCAGGGTATTTAAACCCAAGTCTGATTAATGTTGATATATACGGGGACATCAGGGTATTTAAACCCAAGTCTGATTAATGTTGATATATACGGGGACATCAGGGTATTTAAACCCAAGTCTGATTAATGTTGATATATACGGGGACATCAGGGTATTTAAACCCAAGTCTGATTAATGTTGATATATACGGGGACATCAGGGTATTTAAACCCAAGTCTGATTAATGTTGATATATACGGGGACATCAGGGTATTTAAACCCAAGTCTGATTAATGTTGATATATACGGGGAGCATCAGGGTATTTAAACCCAAGTCTGATTAATGTTGATATATACGGGGACATCAGGGTATTTAAACCCAAGTCTGATTAATGTTGATATATACGGGGACATCAGGGTATTTAAACCCAAGTCTGATTAATGTTGATATATACGGGGACATCAGGGTATTTAAACCCAAGTCTGATTAATGTTGATATATACGGGGACATCAGGGTATTTAAACCCAAGTCTGATTAATGTTGATATATACGGGGACATCAGGGTATTTAAACCCAAGTCTGATTAATGTTGATATATACGGGGACATCAGGGTATTTAAACCCAAGTCTGATTAATGTTGATATATACGGGATTAATGTTGATCAGGGTATTTAAACCCAAGTCTGATTAATGTTGATATATACGGGGACATCAGGGTATTTAAACCCAAGTCTGATTAATGTTGATATATACGGGGAGCATCAGGGTATTTAAACCCAAGTCTGATTAATGTTGATATATACGGGGACATCAGGGTATTTAAACCCAAGTCTGATTAATGTTGATATATACGGGGACATCAGGGTATTTAAACCCAAGTCTGATTAATGTTGATATATACGGGGAGGGTATTTAAACCCAAGTCTGATTAATGTTGATATATACGGGGACATCAGGGTATTTAAACCCAAGTCTGATTAATGTTGATATATACGGGGACATCAGGGTATTTAAACCCAAGTCTGATTAATGTTGATATATACGGGGACATCAGGGTATTTAAACCCAAGTCTGATTAATGTTGATATATACGGGGACATCAGGGTATTTAAACCCAAGTCTGATTAATGTTGATATATACGGGGACATCAGGGTATTTAAACCCAAGTCTGATTAATGTTGATATATACGGGGACATCAGGGTATTTAAACCCAAGTCTGATTAATGTTGATATATACGGGGACATCAGGGTATTTAAACCCAAGTCTGATTAATGTTGATATATACGGGGAGCATCAGGGTATTTAAACCCAAGTCTGATTAATGTTGATATATACGGGGACATCAGGGTATTTAAACCCATCAGGGTATTTAAACCCAAGTCTGATTAATGTTGATATATACGGGAGCATCAGGGTATTTAAACCCAAGTCTGATTAATGTTGATATATACGGGGACATCAGGGTATTTAAACCCAAGTCTGATTAATGTTGATATATACGGGGACATCAGGGTATTTAAACCCAAGTCTGATTAATGTTGATATATACGGGGACATCAGGGTATTTAAACCCAAGTCTGATTAATGTTGATATATACGGGGACATCAGGGTATTTAAACCCAAGTCTGATTAATGTTGATATATACGGGGACATCAGGGTATTTAAACCCAAGTCTGATTAATGTTGATATATACGGGGACATCAGGGTATTTAAACCCAAGTCTGATTAATGTTGATATATACGGGGGACATCAGGGTATTTAAACCCAAGTCTGATTAATGTTGATATATACGGGGACATCAGGGTATTTAAACCCAAGTCTGATTAATGTTGATATATACGGGGAGCATCAGGGTATTTAAACCCAAGTCTGATTAATGTTGATATATACGGGGACATCAGGGTATTTAAACCCAAGTCTGATTAATGTTGATATATACGGGGACATCAGGGTATTTAAACCCAAGTCTGATTAATGTTGATATATACGGGGACATCAGGGTATTTAAACCCAAGTCTGATTAATGTTGATATATACGGGGACATCAGGTATTTAAACCCAAGTCTGATTAATGTTGATATATACGGGGACATCAGGTATTTAAACCCAAGTCTGATTAATGTTGATATATACGGGGACATCAGGGTATTTAAACCCAAGTCTGATTAATGTTGATATATACGGGGACATCAGGGTATTTAAACCCAAGTCTGATTAATGTTGATATATACGGGGACATCAGGGTATTTAAACCCAAGTCTGATTAATGTTGATATATACGGGGACATCAGGGTATTTAAACCCAAGTCTGATTAATGTTGATATATACGGGGACATCAGGGTATTTAAACCCAAGTCTGATTAATGTTGATATATACGGGGACATCAGGGTATTTAAACCCAAGTCTGATTAATGTTGATATATACGGGGACATCAGGGTATTTAAACCCAAGTCTGATTAATGTTGATATATACGGGGACATCAGGGTATTTAAACCCAAGTCTGATTAATGTTGATATATACGGGGCATCAGGGTATTTAAACCCAAGTCTGATTAATGTTGATATATACGGGGACATCAGGGTATTTAAACCCAAGTCTGATTAATGTTGATATATACGGGGCATCAGGGTATTTAAACCCAAGTCTGATTAATGTTGATATATACGGGGAGCATCAGGGTATTTAAACCCAAGTCTGATTAATGTTGATATATACGGGGACATCAGGGTATTTAAACCCAAGTCTGATTAATGTTGATATATACGGGGACATCAGGGTATTTAAACCCAAGTCTGATTAATGTTGATATATACGGGGACATCAGGGTATTTAAACCCAAGTCTGATTAATGTTGATATATACGGGGAGCATTTAAACCCAAGTCTGATTAATGTTGATATATACGGGGACATCAGGGTATTTAAACCCAAGTCTGATTAATGTTGATATATACGGGGACATCAGGGTATTTAAACCCAAGTCTGATTAATGTTGATATATACGGGGAGCATCAGGGTATTTAAACCCAAGTCTGATTAATGTTGATATATACGGGGACATCAGGGTATTTAAACCCAAGTCTGATTAATGTTGATATATACGGGGGACATCAGGGTATTTAAACCCAAGTCTGATTAATGTTGATATATACGGGGACATCAGGGTATTTAAACCCAAGTCTGATTAATGTTGATATATACGGGGACATCAGGGTATTTAAACCCAAGTCTGATTAATGTTGATATATACGGGGACATCAGGGTATTTAAACCCAAGTCTGATTAATGTTGATATATACGGGGACATCAGGGTATTTAAACCCAAGTCTGATTAATGTTGATATATACGGGGACATCAGGGTATTTAAACCCAAGTCTGATTAATGTTGATATATACGGGGACATCAGGGTATTTAAACCCAAGTCTGATTAATGTTGATATATACGGGGACATCAGGGTATTTAAACCCAAGTCTGATTAATGTTGATATATACGGGGACATCAGGGTATTTAAACCCAAGTCTGATTAATGTTGATATATACGGGGACATCAGGGTATTTAAACCCAAGTCTGATTAATGTTGATATATACGGGGACATCAGGGTATTTAAACCCAAGTCTGATTAATGTTGATATATACGGGGAGCATCAGGGTATTTAAACCCAAGTCTGATTAATGTTGATATATACGGGGACATCAGGGTATTTAAACCCAAGTCTGATTAATGTTGATATATACGGGGACATCAGGGTATTTAAACCCAAGTCTGATTAATGTTGATATATACGGGGACATCAGGGTATTTAAACCCAAGTCTGATTAATGTTGATATATACGGGGACATCAGGGTATTTAAACCCAAGTCTGATTAATGTTGATATATACGGGGACATCAGGGTATTTAAACCCAAGTCTGATTAATGTTGATATATACGGGGAGCATCAGGGTATTTAAACCCAAGTCTGATTAATGTTGATATATACGGGGACATCAGGGTATTTAAACCCAAGTCTGATTAATGTTGATATATACGGGGACATCAGGGTATTTAAACCCAAGTCTGATTAATGTTGATATATACGGGGACATCAGGGTATTTAAACCCAAGTCTGATTAATGTTGATATATACGGGGACATCAGGGTATTTAAACCCAAGTCTGATTAATGTTGATATATACGGGGACATCAGGGTATTTAAACCCAAGTCTGATTAATGTTGATATATACGGGGACATCAGGGTATTTAAACCCAAGTCTGATTAATGTTGATATATACGGGGACATCAGGGTATTTAAACCCAAGTCTGATTAATGTTGATATATACGGGGACATCAGGGTATTTAAACCCAAGTCTGATTAATGTTGATATATACGGGGACATCAGGGTATTTAAACCCAAGTCTGATTAATGTTGATATATACGGGGGACATCAGGGGAAGTCTGATTAATGTTGATATATACGGGGAGGGTATTTAAACCCAAGTCTGATTAATGTTGATATATACGGGGACATCAGGGTATTTAAACCCAAGTCTGATTAATGTTGATATATACGGGGACATCAGGTTATTTAAACCCAAGTCAGATTGATGTTGATATATAAGAAGAGCATCAGGGTATTTAAACCCAAGTCTGATTAATGTTGATATATACGGGGACATCAGGGTATTTAAACCCAAGTCTGATTAATGTTGATATATACGGGGACATCAGGGTATTTAAACCCAAGTCTGATTAATGTTGATATATACGGGGACATCAGGGTATTTAAACCCAAGTCTGATTAATGTTGATATATACGGGGATCAGGGTATTTAAACCCAAGTCTGATTAATGTTGATATATACGGGGACATCAGGGTATTTAAACCCAAGTCTGATTAATGTTGATATATACGGGGACATCAGGGTATTTAAACCCAAGTCTGATTAATGTTGATATATACGGGGGACATCAGGGTATTTAAACCCAAGTCTGATTAATGTTGATATATACGGGGACATCAGGGTATTTAAACCCAAGTCTGATTAATGTTGATATATACGGGGACATCAGGGTATTTAAACCCAAGTCTGATTAATGTTGATATATACGGGGGACATCAGGGTATTTAAACCCAAGTCTGATTAATGTTGATATATACGGGGACATCAGGGTATTTAAACCCAAGTCTGATTAATGTTGATATATACGGGGACATCAGGGTATTTAAACCCAAGTCTGATTAATGTTGATATATACGGGGAGCATCAGGGTATTTAAACCCAAGTCTGATTAATGTTGATATATACGGGGACATCAGGGTATTTAAACCCAAGTCTGATTAATGTTGATATATACGGGGACATCAGGGTATTTAAACCCAAGTCTGATTAATGTTGATATATACGGGGACATCAGGGTATTTAAACCCAAGTCTGATTAATGTTGATATATACGGGGGCATCAGGGTATTTAAACCCAAGTCTGATTAATGTTGATATATACGGGGACATCAGGGTATTTAAACCCAAGTCTGATTAATGTTGATATATACGGGGACATCAGGGTATTTAAACCCAAGTCTGATTAATGTTGATATATACGGGGACATCAGGGTATTTAAACCCAAGTCTGATTAATGTTGATATATACGGGGACATCAGGGTATTTAAACCCAAGTCTGATTAATGTTGATATATACGGGGACATCAGGGTATTTAAACCCAAGTCTGATTAATGTTGATATATACGGGGACATCAGGGTATTTAAACCCAAGTCTGATTAATGTTGATATATACGGGGACATCAGGGTATTTAAACCCAAGTCTGATTAATGTTGATATATACGGGGACATCAGGTATTTAAACCCAAGTCTGATTAATGTTGATATATACGGGGACATCAGGGTATTTAAACCCAAGTCTGATTAATGTTGATATATACGGGGACATCAGGTATTTAAACCCAAGTCTGATTAATGTTGATATATACGGGGACATCAGGGTATTTAAACCCAAGTCTGATTAATGTTGATATATACGGGGACATCAGGGTATTTAAACCCAAGTCTGATTAATGTTGATATATACGGGGACATCAGGGTATTTAAACCCAAGTCTGATTAATGTTGATATATACGGGGACATCAGGGTATTTAAACCCAAGTCTGATTAATGTTGATATATACGGGGACATCAGGGTATTTAAACCCAAGTCTGATTAATGTTGATATATACGGGGACATCAGGGTATTTAAACCCAAGTCTGATTAATGTTGATATATACGGGGACATCAGGGTATTTAAACCCAAGTCTGATTAATGTTGATATATACGGGGACATCAGGGTATTTAAACCCAAGTCTGATTAATGTTGATATATACGGGGACATCAGGGTATTTAAACCCAAGTCTGATTAATGTTGATATATACGGGGACATCAGGGTATTTAAACCCAAGTCTGATTAATGTTGATATATACGGGGACATCAGGGTATTTAAACCCAAGTCTGATTAATGTTGATATATACGGGGAGCATCAGGGTATTTAAACCCAAGTCTGATTAATGTTGATATATACGGGGACATCAGGGTATTTAAACCCAAGTCTGATTAATGTTGATATATACGGGGGCATCAGGGTATTTAAACCCAAGTCTGATTAATGTTGATATATACGGGGACATCAGGGTATTTAAACCCAAGTCTGATTAATGTTGATATATACGGGGACATCAGGGTATTTAAACCCAAGTCTGATTAATGTTGATATATACGGGGACATCAGGGTATTTAAACCCAAGTCTGATTAATGTTGATATATACGGGGACATCAGGGTATTTAAACCCAAGTCTGATTAATGTTGATATATACGGGGACATCAGGGTATTTAAACCCAAGTCTGATTAATGTTGATATATACGGGGACATCAGGGTATTTAAACCCAAGTCTGATTAATGTTGATATATACGGGGACATCAGGGTATTTAAACCCAAGTCTGATTAATGTTGATATATACGGGGACATCAGGGTATTTAAACCCAAGTCTGATTAATGTTGATATATACGGGGACATCAGGGTATTTAAACCCAAGTCTGATTAATGTTGATATATACGGGGACATCAGGGTATTTAAACCCAAGTCTGATTAATGTTGATATATACGGGGACATCAGGGTATTTAAACCCAAGTCTGATTAATGTTGATATATACGGGGACATCAGGGTATTTAAACCCAAGTCTGATTAATGTTGATATATACGGGGACATCAGGGTATTTAAACCCAAGTCTGATTAATGTTGATATATACGGGGACATCAGGGTATTTAAACCCAAGTCTGATTAATGTTGATATATACGGGGACATCAGGGTATTTAAACCCAAGTCTGATTAATGTTGATATATACGGGGACATCAGGGTATTTAAACCCAAGTCTGATTAATGTTGATATATACGGGGACATCAGGGTATTTAAACCCAAGTCTGATTAATGTTGATATATACGGGGACATCAGGGTATTTAAACCCAAGTCTGATTAATGTTGATATATACGGGGACATCAGGGTATTTAAACCCAAGTCTGATTAATGTTGATATATACGGGGACATCAGGGTATTTAAACCCAAGTCTGATTAATGTTGATATATACGGGGAGCATCAGGGTATTTAAACCCAAGTCTGATTAATGTTGATATATACGGGGACATCAGGGTATTTAAACCCAAGTCTGATTAATGTTGATATATACGGGGACATCAGGGTATTTAAACCCAAGTCTGATTAATGTTGATATATACGGGGACATCAGGGTATTTAAACCCAAGTCTGATTAATGTTGATATATACGGGGACATCAGGGTATTTAAACCCAAGTCTGATTAATGTTGATATATACGGGGAGCATCAGGGTATTTAAACCCAAGTCTGATTAATGTTGATATATACGGGGACATCAGGGTATTTAAACCCAAGTCTGATTAATGTTGATATATACGGGGACATCAGGGTATTTAAACCCAAGTCTGATTAATGTTGATATATACGGGGAGCATCAGGGTATTTAAACCCAAGTCTGATTAATGTTGATATATACGGGGACATCAGGGTATTTAAACCCAAGTCTGATTAATGTTGATATATACGGGGACATCAGGGTATTTAAACCCAAGTCTGATTAATGTTGATATATACGGGGACATCAGGGTATTTAAACCCAAGTCTGATTAATGTTGATATATACGGGGGCATCAGGGTATTTAAACCCAAGTCTGATTAATGTTGATATATACGGGGACATCAGGGTATTTAAACCCAAGTCTGATTAATGTTGATATATACGGGGAGCATCAGGGTATTTAAACCCAAGTCTGATTAATGTTGATATATACGGGGACATCAGGGTATTTAAACCCAAGTCTGATTAATGTTGAT